>NC_091987.1:62462661-62762661 GCF_044704955.1 Pristiophorus japonicus
ATGCCTTTGTTACCTCTAGACTTGACTATTCCTATGCACTCGTAGCTGGCCTGCCACGTTCTACCCTATGTAAGCTTGAGGTCATCCAAAAGTCAGCTGCCCATGTCCTAACTCACACCAAGTCCCGTTCACCCATCACCCCTGTGCTCGCTGACCTCCATTAGCTCCCGGTTAAGCAACGCCTTGATTTTAAATTCTCATCCCTGTTTTCAAATCCCTCCATGGCCTCATCCCATCTCTGTAATTTCCTTCAGCCCCACAACCCCCGAGATATCTGTGCTCCTCTAATTCTGCGCTCTTGAGCATCCCTGATTATAATCGCTCAACCATTGGTGCCTTCTGTTGCCTCAGCTCTAAGTTCTGGAATTCCCTGCCTAATCCTCTCCGCCTCTCTTTCTTCCTTTAAGACACTCTTTAAACCCTACCTCTCTGACCAAGCTTTTGGTCACCTGCCCTAATTTCTCCTTATGAGGATTGCTGTCAATTTTTTTCTCTTATAACATTCCATTAAAGCGCCTTGAACTGTTTTACTATGTTAAAGGCGCTATATAAATACAAATTGTTGTTGTTTGTACCTGAATTATCTCCGCCTTGCTCATAGTTTAAATTTCCTTTTATTCCATCCTGATTTTCTTTTATATTGAAGAGTGGAATAGCTTGGGCTGCTGTGTTCTCCAAGGCTTTTGGTACTGCCAACCTGCATCAGCCAGTGAAGGGGAGGGTGTGTGTGTGTGGGGGACGGGAGGGGGAGGGCAGGGGCGATGGGCTTATGACCGAAATTTCCTCCTCCAGAAAGCAGCAAGTTTGAAGGTATGACCTCAGATCAGTAGTCCAGCAGTTTTCCAGTGGAGCTACCACTAGACACACATTTGATCCACTCATTCATATATTGTTTTCTTGGAAACAGATGACACTGATGCATTGGCAAAATAAACCAGATTGACTTTTTAGTTTTGTAGCTGCAAACTGGTCCTTTTACAAGCTTGTGGGCAAGACAATTTGATCTGAAGGTCCTTCACTGTAATATCAACACTTTATTGTACAAGTTCAAAGAAAAGATAAGATGAGCGCACTTTCAATACAAGGGATAATTTATCAATACATTGCACCAACCAGGAAGCTTTGCTTCAATATTAATATTAATCTCCATGTAAGGATGACAAGAAGGAAGCCTTAAACTTGACAGGACAGAAATCCATTTCAATCCATAATGGCTGGATTGTCCAACTATTAAAATAAAATATTAGTGAAAAAACACCAGAAACATCACCAAAATATTTTAATGCTGATATGGGTATTGTGCAGTCGTGGATTTTCTGATGGTGATACAAGTAGTAAATCCAAATGCCTCCCAGCCTGGAAAAAATGAAATGTCTTGTGGCTTAAGGCAATCCAAGAGGCTTATTCGAATATTTTATAGAATCTGTGACTTCTCTTTGCCGGCTGATCAGTTCAATCTTTGAAGATCTAAGGCATATTTTCTATATATTTGCAGTAACTGATGAAATGAAGCACTCATTTATCAAATACTATTATGTTCATTAATAGGAATATTGATTTATACTCTGACACCAAGATATCTCCTCACGCCTTCTTCAGCACTGGCTTAATGGGAACAATTGAGTAAAGAGAATTGGGGCGAATTTCCTCAGAGCTTCTGCGTCCGCCGCCATAACTTCGGTGGAAGTATGATGGAAATCCCTTTTACGTGTATAAACCGGGATTCCACTGCACTTCCGGCAACTATCTCACCTCTTCAAACAAAATCGCTATAAATAATGTAACACTACCAAATTAGCACTAATCAAAATAGTTCTGCCTCTGTTCATGTTATTCTGCAGCTTTGAAGAGGTGTTCAATGAAACTGACATAATTCACAATGTGAATGCTGTAAGTATGAGGCTTATTTGTGTGCCCTCTTTATAGCTGCAACATTCAGAAAAGAATAAAAATTAAGTAAATAAATAATTAAATAACTAGAAATAAATAGAAATTGTTGTATATATTGTTTTAAATCCAAAGACCCAAAGAAGTTACATTTAAAACAATTGTGACTGTTGGAACTGGTCTAGCATGGCTCTAGAATGTATAGGTCTTGCTTTGGTAAAATATGAATCCTTTACAACATTATGAAACTTTGCAGATAATGAAAAAAACATTTGTTTCAAATAAAGCGGTCTAGACCAACAATCTAATAATAATTGCAGCTAGATACAGTATATGTTACATTCTGTATCCTACCTTGACAAGCGTTTTTACATCGACGGATGGTACAGGGTTTTCTCTCCAGTTCAAGCCTAAGATAAGGTTCCTGTAAACCACTTGTCCATCAACACCTTGAAACCTTAAATTGTTTTGAAATAAATGTAGTGAGATGGTAAGAATATAATTGTGTTGTTGTGAAGTACACTTCCTAGCCTTGCATCTAATCCCAACAAAGAAATCATTCCATTAAATACCAAAACTGCATGCAGTATTCCAGGTGCGGCCTCACTAATACCCTGTTATAGCTGTAGCAAGATTTCCCTGCTTTTATACTTTATTCCCCTTTGCAATAAGGCCAAGATTCCATTGGCTTTTCTGATCACTTGCTGTACCTGCATCTTTTGTGTTTCATGCACAAGAACCCCCAGGTCCCGCTGTACTGCAGCACTTTGCAATCTTTCTCCATTTAAGTAATAACTTGCTCTTCGATTTTTTTCTGCCAAAGTGCATGACCTCACACTTTCCAACATTATACTCTATCTGCCAAATTTTTGCCCACTCACTGAGCCTATCTATGCTTTTCCTCCCATCTTTGTATCATCAGCAAGCTTGGCTATGTTACACTCAGTCCCTTTTTCCAAGTTGTTAATATAGATTGTAAATAGTTGAGGTCGCAGCACTGATCCCTGCGGCACCCCACTAGTTACTGGTTGCTAACCAGAGAATATCCCGACTCTCTGTTTTCTGTTAGTTAGCCAATCCTCTATCCACGCTAATATATTATCCCCAACCCCGTGAACTTTTATCTTGTACAGTAACCTTTTATCTGGCACCTTGTCAAGTGCCTTCTGGAAGTCCAAATACACCACATCCCCTTTATCCACCTTGTTCGTTACATCGTCAAAGAATTCCAGCAAATTTGTCAAACATGACTTCCCCTTCATAAATCCATGCTGACTCTGCCTGACCGAATTTTGCTTTTCCAAATACCCTGCTACTGCTTCTTTAATAATGGACGGCAACATTTTCCCAACCACAGATGTCAGTCTAACTGGTCTATAGTTTCCTTCTTTTTGTCTGCCTCCTTTTTTAAATAGGGGTATTACATTTGCAGTTTTCCAATCTGCTAGGACCTCCCCAGAATCCAGGGAATTTTGGTAAATTACAACCAATGCATCCACAATCCCTACTTCTCTTAAGACCCGAGGATGCAAGCCATCAGGTCCAGGGGATTTATCTGCCTTTAGTCCCATTATCTTACTGAGTACCACCTCCTCAGTGATTGTGATTGTGTTAAATTCCTCCTATAACCCCTTGACTATCCACTGTTGGAATATTGTTAGTGTCCTCTACCGTAAAGACTGATACAAAATATTTGTTCAGAGTTTCTGCCATCTCCATGTTCCCCATTACTAATTCCCCGGCCTCGTCCTCTACGGGACCAACATTTACTTTAGCCACTCTTTTCCTTTTTATATACCTATAGAAACTCTTGCTATCTGTTTTTATATTTTGTGCTAGTTTACTTTCATAGTATATCTTCCCTTTCGTAATCATTTTTTTAGTCATTCTTTGCTGGCTTTTAAAAGCTTCCCAATCTTCTGTCCTCCCACTAGTTTTGGCCACTCTGTCTGCCCTTGTTTTTAATTGGATACCATCCTTTATTTCTTTAGTTAGCCACAGATGGCTATCTTTTCTTTTACACTCTTTCCTCCTCACTGGAATATATTTTTCTTGAGAGTTGTGAAATATCTCCTTAAATGTACACCACTGTTCATCAACCGTCCTACACATTAGTTTATTTTCCCAGTCCGCTTTAGCCAACTCCGCCCTCATACCTTCATAGTCTCCTTTATTTAAGCTTAGTACACTGGTTAGAGATCCAACTTTCTCACTCACGATCTGAATTTGAAATTCAATCATACTTGCTTTGGAGGCAGTTCAGAGAAGGTTCACTAGGTTGATTCCGGAGATGAGGGCTTTGACTTATGAGTAAAGGTTGAATAGGTTGGGCCTCTACTCATTGGAATTCAGAAGAATGAGAGGTGATCTTATCGAAATGTGTAAGATTATGAGGGGGCTTGACAAGGTGGATGCAGAGAGGATGTTTCCACTGATGGAGAAGACTAGAATTAGAGGGCAAGATCTTAGAATAAGGGGCCGCCCATTTAAAGCTGAGATGAGGAGAAATTTCTTCGCTCAGAGAGTTGTAAATCTGTGGAATTCGCTGCCTCAGAGAGCTGTGGAAGCTGGGACATCAAATAAATTTAAAACAGAAATAGACAGTTTCTTAAACGGTAAGGGGTTATGGGACGTGGGCAGGGAAGTGGAGCTGAGTCTATGATCAGATCAGCCATGATCTTATTGAATGACGGAGCAGGCTCGAGGGGCCGTATGGCCTACTCCTGTTCCTATTTCTTATGTTCTTATAATGATCTGAAGTGTACTCTGCAGTTCGCAGACTCAAGTAACATTGTAAAATATTATCCCAAATCTGCAATGCTGATTATGTATTATTTGTAAAGCTGAGTTCTAATTTTTAAGATAAAATTCAAGTAATTCAGACGGGGAGCATTAATCCAGTTAGCACATTGTCTTAAGTTGAAGAGATTTCATCTCAGCTATTATTCGCAAAATTATGACTGAAGGATTGAAATAGCACATACATGAACAATAAAAACAACATAACATATATAAGGTTACATTTTTCCAGTACATGATGTTGCAATCTGTTGGAGCAGCAACATAGTGCCAAGGCAGTGGACTTTGGGCTCTCTATCCCACACACCGTTAATCCATGTTACTTTTGGAAAGCTCCAAGTGGAGGCCAGATACTTACCCGTAAAGAGAAAATCTGAAGCAGACATCCTGAGGTAACACTCCTTCACTCCTTTGCCTCCTAGTGGCCAGTTCAGGGCACCATTAATGGAGGTTTGGGAGCAGGTCATCTGCTCCTCCACAAAGGAGTGGCCAAAGGAAATTGGGGGGAAAGTGAAAAGATATTTTCTCTGAAGAGGGTTTTATAATCTACACATTCTCATGCAAAATGTTCCCATTCATTAGAATGTGATTGTCTCATTTACTATTCCAGTAATTTAATTATCGCACGAGCAGTACTTGCAAACAATCATTCCCAGCTGTTTATTCTAAAGTGCAGAGCACACAGATTTGAAATAATGGAAGTTAAACTGCTATTTACTCTCCCTGCAGCTACAGCTCCATGTGCTCCTTCCTCCTGATCCTCCTCCTCTTCCACTAGTCATGGTTTAATTTCCAGAAACACCCACATGATTGCAAAAGTGCGTTGCCAGAAGCCCCTTGACAACGTTGTACAGGCACTACTAACAGTTGTAAATGATCTAAGTAGTCAAAATCCACTATTTAATAAAAGCCAAAAGTCTGTAAAAACTTTCTGGTATTTTACCTGAGAGCAACTGAATATCCTTTTAAATTTTGGGCGGTCTTGAGCCAGGGAATCAGTGGGGATATTGCTTTGAGGGTATCCTTGAAACGTTTCCTCTGCCCACCTAGGGCTCGCTTGCTGTGTAAGAGTTCCGAATAGAGCGCTTGCTTATGGAGTCTCATGTTGGGCATGCGGACAATGTAGCCCGCCCAACGAAGCTGATCCAGGAGGGCACTGAGCACTCTGAGTCTCGTCGCCGAGAGCATGCGGCAAACCCTTTCTTTCAACCACTGTCTGCCCCACCTGCGACAGAGACTGTAATTCCCGCATTAGACGATACAGCCACCTGAGAACTCACTGTTAGCAAGTTTTCCTCAATTCCGAGGGACTGCCGATGATGATGATGTTGATGGTCCTTTTAAATATCGTTAAATAGCATGATCGCAACTTATTTGGTTTGCAGGCAGGTTGAAGAACTGTCAGTAGCAATATGGGTAGCAATCAAAATTCAAGTCCTGAAATTAGTTGGACCCCAATTTGCATATGGATTTTAGGCTCCTGCCTGTTTCGGATTGAGGTCTACTCAAAAATCACATCGGATGGGCCTTATATGTTTTTTTTTCTCAACTTCTGGAGCCGTTAACGCCCCATTCTAACACACGAGCATGAAAATTGACTCCCATGCATATGTAATCTTAGTATAATCCTGGCAATGTCCTAATGCAAACCATTACCATCCCAACTTTTCTCCTTGCAGAGTAATTGTTGTTATCACACTGCTGTAATAAGTAAACAGTTTATCTATCCCAATGGATCACACATAACAAGATTTCTATGTACTATATAAACTTACTTTGAAATCATTTCATCAAGAATATCATTCGGTATAGGCAGCTGGAAACCTTTCAAAATATTTCTACTTTCATGGAGTGGCAAGAATCCAGTTCTGTTAAAAAATGATAAATATAGCATTACACTAAATGGGTCAAAACGTTGATACTTAAATGGCACACTGGCAAGACTTGGCTATTAAAGGTACACGTAGAGATAAAAAACCTTGGTGCTGAATTTCCTCATTGTCTTCAGCATTTATGTTGTTGTTACATTGTTGTTGGGCTAAAAAGATGGAGGAAATTTGCACTTTAGGGCTCAATTTTCCCCAATGCTGTTTTTTGGCATATTTTGGGAGGGGCCTGACTACACCAAAAAAAAACTTGAAAGTTTCCCCGTTAAAAAAAGGAGCCCGTGCACAAAAAAAATGAAGTTTTCTACGTGACTGCTTTGGGCGCGCATGCCCAATACAACCTCCTGATCTGCATTCAGCCATTTTTAAAGAGCCAGTTGTGTATGAGAACTTTAATTCTGAGTGGAACAAATCGGAGCTGCAATATGCAACGCGGCTCAAGGACCAAGAATTTCTCACAGGACTAAGAGGAGGTCCTGGTTACTGTAATTGAGGTCAGATGACACGAGCTGGACACCAGCAGGGGTCAAATAAAAGTTACACCAAAAGAAATGAAGAAACGCTGGAACCAACATTTACAAGATTACTGTGCAATGGTGACCACCCCGAGGTCCGGAGGCCAGTGCAAAAAGAAGTGGCAGGACCTTGGTCAAGCAGTTGGTGTCGGTAATATTTTCATTTATTCACTGGAATTGCAGTTGTAAATGTGACCATCTGTATGTGCCAACCAGCAGAAAGACACCCTCTCTAAAAAGTTATATTTTCATCTTTGCAGAGGAAGGTGGCCCACAACAAAAGAGAGAGAACTCCAGCAGGAGGAGGCCCGGCAAACCTGCACCCACTGACACTCATGGAAGAGAAGGTCGCTGCTTTGATGGGTCCTGCCTGGAGAAAAGCAACCACCACGGCACAAGCTGGGCCCACACTCGAGGGAGAAGGTAAGTCCTGCAAATTCCAAAGTCTGGCTTTGCTAAATGTTAAGAACTGCGCAAGCTAGCCATGCTTCGGTTCAAGGGGATGTCTCTGTCAGCTACACTTCGGTTGATGTAATGTGCTATCATTCATCGTGGTCCTTCAAATCAGCCTGTTGCCTGCACTGTGTGAACCTACTCATGCCACCCTGCCCCTCCTCTGCCGTTCACCATTTGTCTGTTCTGTTATATTTTGCAGAACTTGAGGCCAACCCTGACGAAGCTGAAGCCGAAGCAGAAGAAGATTCAGATACAGACGAGCCTGAAGAGAACACCTTCCAATCCCACCTTCCAGACTTAGAGCTTGGGGATGAGGGGGAGGTGGAGGATGAAGCCCCCACTGTTGTACTCACTCTGGAGGAGGTGCTGGTGCCACCCATTGAGTTGCCAGCCCCTTTCCTGAGTGGTGCGAATGGTGGGATATTTCCTAGTTTCACACAGGTGGGATATTTCCTGGTTTCACACAGTCCAAGGCTATGGGGTGCAGCGAGGCACACCCAGGGCCCCACCGTCTGAGGCTGCGAGTCCCAGTGGGGTGTAGCGAGGCTCACACAGGGCCACACCGTCCGAGGCTGCGCGTCCCAGTGGGGTGCAGCGAGGCACACCCAGGGCCCCACCGTCCGAGGCTGCAGGTTCCAGTGGGGTGCAGCGAGCTGCAAACAGGGCCCCACTGTCCGAGGCTGCGGGTCCCAGTGGGGTGCAGCGAGCCACACCCAGGGTGAGGAGAGGAAGGAGAACTCGACAGCACTCTACTGAGATGCAGGAAGTAACAGATGCGGTTCAGATGATGGCAATGAGTGGAGAGAGCATTAACCTTACGCGATCACTCCTAGACACCATCGGTGGGGTAGGTGATGAGGTATCGGGATTGTCGGGAGAAGTAACAACACTCTTGCGAAAAATGGAAACACTGTCCGGGCACATTAGGGATGGAATGTCGCAGATAGCTGATACACTGTCGGTGAACATGAGGGAGGGAATGTCACAGGTAGTTGAGACGCTGTCGGGGCACATGAAGGAGGGAATGTCAGAAGTAACTGCTGCAAGAAGGGAACACGCCCAGAGCCCACGCCCATTGACAGAATCAATTGCCACTCCCACTCCAATCCTCAGACCAGCCTCTGAAGAGGCTCAAGCTGGGCCTTCCACATTACGGTCTGCCCACGCCCCCCAAAGGGAAGTACGCATTACCCAAGATGCTCAAAAGAATAAGCTTGGTACCAACCCGAGAAATACTGCGCCACTGCCAGCAGGCAGGAGTGGAGTCACCAAGACCAAGCACAGCGGGCGGTCTTAGAATAAGCTGGAGGAGAGATAGGTGCAGCCTTTGTTTGCTGCTGTTGTTGTTATTATTATTGTTGTTCTTATGTTATTGTTATTTAAATGTTCTCAAATTAAAAGTTTTTTGTAAGTGATGTAAATCTACAAGTTTAAAAGTTTGTAAGTGATCTTAAAGTTTGTAAGTGGTCTTAAGTGAATAGTTTAGTTTGATACAAGAATATTTTTTATTAAAGTTAAGTACAAACAAGTGCTAACATTTTGAATAAAATATATATTTTAAATTATAACTGAATCATTTACATTATTTGTTCCATTATTAACACGACACAACATTACGGAACAGGTCCAAACAGTAAACATGGTCCATTTTGATTAGTTGCCGCTGAGCCTTTAGGCAGCAAAGCGTTCACGGAAAAGCTGCTGGCACAATGCTCAAGCAATCGTTAAAGGGGCACGATGGCTTCCTCGTCCTCCTCATTTGCATCTTCCTCCTCATCATCAGTCACTCTCACCTCAGGTGGGTCTTCTACTACCAGCTGCTGTTACCTCATGATGGCTAAGTTGTGCAGCATGCAGCAGAAAACAGTGAACTGACCGACAATCTCAGGGGAGTATTGCAAGTAGCCTCCGGAATGGTCCAGGCATCGGAAACGCTGCTTCAAGATGCCAATGGTCCTCTCTATTATGCTGCGCGTCGCTATGTACGACATATTGTATTCCCGCTCAGCTTCCGTCGGGGTTACGCATAGGGGCAGCATGAGCCAGGTGGCGAGGCCATACCCTTTGTCTCCAAGCAACCAGCTCTGCCCATCTGGCTGCTGTTGAAACATGGCTGATATAGCGCTCTCGCGTAGGATGAAACAGCCCCCCCCCCCCCCAGGCTTCTTTTGAAGCCGAGCCCCGAGGTCCTGTTTCCAGGCAAGGGAGCGATTCTACCGGCTGACGCTCCGACCCTCAAGCCCGGTGAGGAGAGGTTCGGTGGTGGGGTGGTACTTTAAAAAAAAATCAAAAATTCAAGAATTGCATTACACTTCCAATTTCTCCCTTTTGACTTGCAAAAAATGAAGATTTATGATGCATATTCTCTGTTTTCTTCTCTCCCTCCAAAACTTCGGTTAAAAACAATGGCACTTTCTGCGCTAATTTTGTAATGTGTGCTGATTTTTGTTAAGTGCCCAGAAGGTTTTTTGGGAGTGGTCACATACACCATCGTAGAAACAATGTAAGTTGGCCGAACTTGCTTAAATGTCAAAAACTGGCGCAGACATCAGGTTATGCCCTCCATGATGCAAAAAAATCGTAGCCTAAAAAAAAATCGTACCCATGTGAATTACTCTGACACAGAAACTTTGGGGAAACTTGGAGATTTTTATTTAGTCAAAAAAAATGGTGCACGCCAAAAAACAACACAGATAATTGGGTAAAATTGAGCTCTTAGTGTTAAATGTAATTTTCCTTGATATTTTTAACTGCAAACTTCACCCTCGCCAAGGCCCCTTAGTGCATAGCTGCACTGTTCAAGTACACAGGAGCATCCCAGGTTTATGTTGCCCTTGTAAACCTTAAACAAAATGGTCCAACAGCACCCTCTATCACTTCAGACAAGTGTAAGTGAGGAGTTGCTGAGCAGAAGAGAGAACCAAATTTTTTTTTTTAACATGTTCATTCACAATTTTTAATCACTGACACCTGCACTTCATTTTACCGTAGGGCTTTTGTCTCTTCCCAGAATTTTGTTTTGGGATTGCTGACCTCTCCAAACCTCAAATCCACACTTAGATCAACTTTGGATAAGAGATGGTCATACAATTCATTGCCATCGTAATGGAGGAGGAGTTACAGCAGTAGCAAGTCCAGGTCAGGAGAACTGCCCACACCAGTCTCTCAAGGACCTCTCCGAAGTGCTGTGCATGAGACAGCTACACCTCTCCAAGGATGGTATTGGGCACCTCTGCCATTTTCATCACAAAGATTTACTTTGTTAAGATTTCCCGGTTAAGCAATACCTCAATTTTAAAATTCTCATCCTTGTTTTCAAATCCCTCCATGGCCTCGTCCCTCCCTATCTCTGTAATCTCCTCCAGCCCTACAAACCTCCAAGATATCTGCACTCCTCCAATTCTGGCCTCTTGAGCATCTCCGATTTTAATCGCTCCACCAATGGAAGTCATGCCTTCAACTGCCATGGCCCTTAGCTCTGAAATTCCCTCCCTAAATCTCTCTGCCTCTCTAACTCTCTTTACTCCATTAAGATGCTCCTTAAAACCTACCTCTATGACCCATCTGTCCTAATATCACAAGACTCATCTGCTGTGTCTTTGATTCTGCTACTAAAATTTTTGTTTAAAGTACCTCTGCTTTTTTAACTAAGCTGCTAAAACTCCTCTGAAATTTAGTTTCCGATTTCCAGGATTTCTCTGGACATCAAGACTACACTTCTGCACTGGACTACACTGGATTATACAGTCAGACTCATCTGCTGTGTCTCTGATTCTGCCCACACAAATACCTACCCCAATCCTTCATTATTCTTTGATCTTCCTACTCTCTTGCCGCTGTCTCAGGCTTGACTCCCTCTTAGATAAGCCTACAGGTTCCCTCTGTGTCTTTCTTGGCATCCTTGGAAAGGCCCACTGTGGCCCTCATCACTGTCTCCTCATGAGCAGCAACCCCAATTGTCCCATACTATACTCTCGCCGACCTTCCTGCCCGCTGGGGACTAATCTTGCCAATCTCTTCCCCATCCAATTCACCCTTTCCCCAGTGCTGACCCCGTGGATGCTGGACGTGGGTCACCGACCCTCTCTGCATCTCCCTCCATAATGTCCATTCACTTGCAGATATGGCCCTTGCAATCCATGAGTTTATCGTGGATGACTGCATCAACATCATGGCCCTGACGGAAACTTGGCTGAGGGGTGATGACACCTCACCCTTAAATTAAGCCTCACCACCTGGTTATATCTTCCAACACTTGCCCCGCGCAGACCATTGTGGCGACGGTGTGGCTCTCATTAGCAAATCACACCTTGGTCTGTCCCCCTCCTCCTCTGGCACTTTCTCCTCCTATGAGCATCTCACCTTATTTCACACCTCTCACCTCTAATTTAAAATTCTCGATATCTACCGGCCACCATAAAATTTTTATTACCAATATATCTTCACTGCTTTCCTCCCTCAGCCTCTGCACTAAGCAACTTCTCATCCTTGGTGATTTCAACCTCCATCTAAATTCATCATGCTCTCTCCCCTCTGAGTTCACTAGCCTCCTATCCTCCCTTAATCTCTCCCTCCATGTAAATGTTCCAACCTATCTTCACAGCCAACCCCTCGACCTTGCCATCTCTCATGGCCTCGCTAGTCCCATCATGTCAATCGCAGATAAGGCCATCTTTGACCACTTCCTCGTATCGCTCTAGACTCACATCCCCAACCCCCATTCCCAACCCTACTTCCTTCTGTATCCACCCCTAGAAAAACTCTCTCCCAGCTCTCTTACAACTGCACTTACAAAATTCCAACTGTCCGGCCTTTGGCCCTCCATTCACCATGACAGTTCTGCAGCCACCAATCTGCACAACCACACCCTCACCACCATCTTTGACATCCTAGTCCCAATTGAAACATTGACTCTCTCTTATCATGGCTGTTCCCCTGGTACGATCCTCTTCTTCGCTCCCTTAAATCCAAGGGATATGGCAGACAACTGGTTTAGCCAGTCACCGTAGATCTGGCTGGACCACATAAAGCATTATCGGGTCCTGCTCTTGTCTGCCAAAACTGTTCACTTTTCCAGAATCATTCTGCAATGCAAAGAGAACCACCGGTTCTATTCTCTACTGCTAACCATCTTCTTAAACCTCTCTACCCTGTATCCTCCACCCTCACCTCCAACAAGTGCGAGGAGCTCATGGACTTCTCTATTTCTAAGATTGAGACCATCCGATCAGCTGTTTCTGCCTCTTCCCTTCCTTCCCTAGCCCTTCGTGCCAAACTTCCTCTAAAGTTGCCCCCTGCCCTAGCCTTGAACTCGCATCATTCTCTAGTTTCTCTCTGATCTCCTCTCATGACTTCTCTGCGCTCATCTTGCCCATGAGACACACTTCCTGCTCCCTCGACCCTATTCCCACTAAACTGCTGACCACCCAATGTGCTTTTCTGGCTCCCATGTTAGCTCACGTTGTTAACGGTTCTCTTTCCTCAGGTACTGTCCTCCTCTCCGTCAAATCTGCCGTCATCACTCCTCTCCTCAAAAAAAATCCCTTGACTCCTCTTTCCTTGCAAACTACCGCACCATCTCTAGCCTCCCTTTCCTCTCCTTGAACATGTTGTCGCCTTCCAAATCCATGCCCATCTTTCCCGGAACTCCATGTTTGAATCCCTCCAATCAGGTTTCCGCCCTGCCATAGTACAGAAATGGCTCTCATCAAAGTCACAAATTATATCCTTTGTGACTATGATAAAAAGAAACTATACCTCCTCGTCCTTCTCAACCTTTCTGCACCTTTGACTATTCCATCCTCCTCTAATATCTCTCCACCGGCGTCCGCCTGGGTGGGACTGCACTCACCTGGTTCCATTCTTAGCTATCTAACCATAGCCAGAGAATAATCTGCAATGGCTTCTCTTCCCACTCCCGCATCGTTACCTCTATGTCCCCCAAGGATCTATCCTTGGTCCCATCCTATTTCTCATCTATATGCTGCCCCTTGGCGACATCATCCAAAAATGCCACGTCAGTTTCCACATGTACGCTGAAGACACCCAGCTCCACCTCACCACCACTTCCCTCGACCTACCCAGGGTCTCTAAATTGTCAGACTGCTTGTCCGACATCCAATTCTGGATGAATAGAAATGTTCTTCAATTAAGTATTGAGAAGACCGAAGCCATTGTTTTCGGTCCCTGCCACAAACTCCGTTCGCTAGCCACTGACTCTATCCCTCTCCCTAACATTTGTATGAGGCTGAATCACACTGTTCGTAATCTTGGTGTCAGATTTGATCCCGAAATGAGCTTCCGACCACACATCGGCAGCATAACTAAGACTGCCTATTTCCACCTCCGTAACATTGCTCGTCTCCGTCCCTGTATCAGCTCATCTGCTTCTGAAGCCCTCATCCATGCCTTTGTAACCTCTAGACTGGACTATTCCAATGCACTCCTGGCTGGCCTCCCACATTTTTCCCGACATAAACTTGAGGTCATCCAGAACTCGGTTGTAGTGCCCGAATTCGCATCAAGTCCCGTTCACTCATCACCCCTGTGCTCACTGACCTACATTGGCTCCTGGTTAAGCAATGCCTCGATTTCAAAATTGTCATCCTTGTTTTCACCTCGCCCCTCCCTTTCTCTGTAATCTCCTCCAGCCCCACAACCTCCCGAGATATCTGCACTCCTGTAATTCTGCCCTCTTTAGCATCCCTGATTGCATTCGCTCAACCATTGGTTGAGCCTTCTGTTGCCTAGGCCCTAAGCTCTGGAATTCCCTACCTACCTTGTCCACCTCTCTATCATTCTTTCCTCCTTTAAGGGGTTCCTTAAAACCTATCTCTTTCACCAAACTTTTGGTCACCTGCCCTAATATTTCCTTATGTGGCTCGGTATCAAATCTTTTGTCTTATAACATTCCAGTGAAGCACCTTAGGACATTTTACTACATTAAAGGCACTATATAAATACAAGTTGTTGTTGCTGTTGCTGCAACTCTTCGTTCATTATGATGGTGTATGGAAAGGGTTAATTAGAGTAGCAGCAGAATACTGCTGCTGACTTGAAGTGATTTGATATTGCAGTATGTTATCTTTTAACCTTTGTTTGTTAAGTAGGATGAATTATTCTTAAATTGTAATGTCTTAAAATAACAAATTGATGCTACAATTGAATAGATGCATAGCAATTCTAAGATGGTGGTCACTGAACTATTGAACTAAGGCTGACCCTTACAGCAATAGCAGTTTTAATATTGTAGTATCCTTACTCTACTGTATGAAACCACACGAGGCACATTCTGGGAACTAGGTCACTCTGTGACCTTAACTCTTTATTCACAGCACTCCAAGTGCTGACTCTGCGTGGGACCTCCCTTTTTATACCTCTGACATCAGGTAAGGAGTGTCTCCCACATGTTCACCCCTTGTGGTCAAGGTGTGCATCTAGGTTGAGTGTATACAGTAATACAGTGGTGTTACATTGTGGTTACATACATGACATCACCTTCCCCCCCAAAGTCTTATTGGGATCATAGGTTTAGTCTTTCAGGTGGTCTACGCTCCCTCGTGGAGCGCCGCAGTTGGGGCTCTGGTTGTTGGACACTGACGTGAGTGTCTGTCACCTGTGGCGATTCCGGCCTGTCCGGGCTGACCGCAGGGACTGTGCATTCTTCTGAATGCTCTTGTTGCTCGTTCACTGGCGGTGTTGTGAGCTCCATCTCATGGTCTTCTTCAGGTTCCTCCATGTCGATACTTGGTCCAGATGGTGACGGCATATCTGACCATTGTTGAGTTTTACCATGATGACCTTATTCCCCTCTTTGTCAATTACAGTGCCCTCAAGCCATTTGGGCCCCATGGCGTAATTGAAGACGAATACAGGATCATTTACTTCTATACATCTCCCCCTTGCATTCCGGTCATGGTACTCGTTTTGTGACTTGCGCTTGCCCTCAACTATGTCGGTCAGGACTGGGTGAATGAGGGACAACTGAGTTTTGAGTGTCCGTTTCATTAGTAGCTCTGCGGGCGGGACCCCTGTGAGCGAGTGCGGTCGGGATCTACAGGCCAGCAGGAGGCGCGATAGGTGGCATTGTAGGGAGGGTCCTTGAATCCTGAGCATACCTTGCTTAATGATTTGGACCGCACGTTCCGCTTGGCCATTGGAGGCCGGCTTGAACGGCGCAGTCCTGATGTGGTTGATGCCATTATCCGACATAAACTCTCGGAATTCGTAGCTTGTGAAACATGGGCCATTATCACTAACCAGGATGTCTGGCAAGCCATGGGTTGCAAGGATCGCACGGAGGCTTTCCAAGGTGGTGGATGACGTGCATGAATTCAGAATGATGCACTCGATCCATTTCGAGTACGCATCTACCACAATAAGGAACATCTTACCCATGAACGGCCCCGCGTAGTCAACATGAATATGTGACCATGGCCTGATGGGCCAGGGCCACGGGCTGAGTGGGGCCACCCTGGGAGCATTACGCAGCTGGGCACACATCATGCACCTGCGAACACAGTATTCCAGGTCTGAATCAATTCCAGGCCACCAAACGTGTGACCGGGCAATGGCTTTCATCAGCACAATGTCTGGGTGCTCGCTGTGGAGTTCCCTGATGAATGCCTCCCTGCCCTTGTGGGACATAACTACCCAGCTGCCCCATAGTAGGCAGTCGGCTTGGATGGAGAGCTCATCCATCAGTCTGTGGAATGGTCTGACCTCCTCAGGGCATGCTCCATGTGCGGGCGCCCAATCTCCAGTCAGGACACATTTCTTAATCAGGGATAGGAGGGGGTCTCTGTTTGTCCAGATTTTGATCTGGCGGGCAGTGATGGGGAAGCCTGCGCTGTCGGAGGCATTGACAGCCATGACCATCTCGGCACTTTGCTCCACTACCCCCTCAGTGGTGGCCAGTGGAAGCCTGCTGAGCGCATCAGCGCAATTTTCAGGGCCGGGCCGGAGCCAGCGTGAGAGCCCATCGCTGCATGCGAGCTGATGCGCTGGCATTGATAGCTTTGCTGTCTGACAACAGGGATGTTAATGGCTTGTGGTCCGTCTCTAATTCAAACTTTCTACTAAAGAGATACTGATGCATTTTTTTTACACCATAGACACATGCAAGCGCTTCCTTCTCGACCATGCCATATCCCTGTTCTGCTTGAGAGAGCAACCTGGAGGCATAAGCCACAGGTTGTAGTTGACCCTCAGCATTGCCCTGCTGCAACACGCACCCAACCTCATAGGACGATGCATCACATGTAAGAACCAATTTTTTATAGGGGTCGGGTAAGGTCAACAACTTGTTTGAACAAAGTAGGTTTCGCGCCCGATCAAAAGCCCGTTCCTGACAGTCCCCCCAAAACCAATCGCAACCCTTACGCAGGACCACATGTAGCGGCTCCAACAACATGCTCAAGTTCGGCAGAAAGTTCCCAAAATAGTTCAACAGTTCCAGGAATGAACGCAACTCCGATATGTTGCAGGGCCTGGGTGCTCGTTGAATTGCCTCTGTTTTGGATTTGGTGGGTCGAATCCCATCTGCAGCAACCCTCCTGCCCAGAAACTCAACCCCACAAGCTAAGAACACACATTTAGACTTCATGAATCGCAGGCCTACCTGGTCCAGTCGGCGTAGCACCTCCTCCAGGTTGTGGAGGTGTTCCTCGGTGTTTCGACCCGTGATGAGGATGTCGTCCTCGAATACGATCGTTCCAGGAATGGATTTAAGTAGGTTTTCCCTGTTTCGTTGAAAAATCGCGGCCGCTGATGGAATGCCAAACAGACACCTGTTATAGACGAACAATCCCTTGTGCGTGGTGATGGTGGTCAGTAGTTTAGATTCGTCGGCCGGTTCCTGGGTCATATAGGCTGAAGTGAAGTCCAACTTGGTGAACAGCTTGCCGCCTGCCAGCGTGGTGAAAAGGTCCTCCGCTCTCGGGAGCGGGTATTGGGCTTCTAGGGACACCCGATTGATGGTGGCCTTGTAGCCGCCACAGATCCTGACAGAGCCATCCGCTTTAAGGACGGGAATGATGGGGCTCGCCCAGTTGCTGAATTCAACAGGTGAGATGATGCCCTCTCTCAACAGCCCCAAAAGTCATCCTGCCTCAAAGAACCCTCTTCTGGTCCATCCGCCTCATATATTAGTCTGGTTGCAGACTTCCTGCACATTCGAGCTAAGTGGCCACTGAGATTGCAGTTCCTGCAGACAAACTGTTCGCTCTCGATCTTTTCCCGCATCACATACGGCACCGTTCTGGCTTTGTGGTGCACTGGTCTGGCGTCTGGGGTGATGTGTATCACTACTTTAGTGCCTTTAAAAGTCCCGACGCCAGGTTGGAATAGTGAATCAAATTGTTGCAGAACTTGTGAGCACGAACTTCACTCCACAGATGATATTGCATGAACATCCCCCCATTTCCAGTTCATCTCGGCTAACCAGCTCCTCCCCAACAGTGCGGGACCATTGCCCGGGATAATCCAGAGCGGCAGCCGATTCACTAACCCGTTGTGTGTGGCAGCCAACATTGCACTGCCTAGCACTGGAATGATTTCTTTAGTGTAAGTCCGTGATTGTGTCTCAGCACGTGCTAATTTTGGTCTACTGGCTTTAAATGGCCATAGCTTCTCAAACTGCTGAACGTCCATGAGTGACTGGCTGGCCCCAATGTCCAGCTCCATGCATACAGGGATACCATTTAACAAAACCCTCATCATCATGGGTGGCGTTTTGGTGTATGAACTGTGAATATTCGCCACATGGACCCGCTGAACCTCGGCGTCCATCGATTCGCCCCAAAAGTCATCCTGCCTCAAAGAACCCTCTTCTGGTCCATCCGCCTCATATATTAGTCTGGTTGCAGACTTCCTGCACATTCGAGCTAAGTGACCACTGAGATTGCAGTTCCTGCAGACAAACTGTTGAAATCTGCAAGATCTAGCTGAGTGTTTTCCCCCACACCTCCAGCATGAGTTAAAGTTTCCATTGTTGGGGACAAAGCGACTATGGCTAGGCATTCCGCGTTGACTGTCCCTTGGACTGCTCTTAAGTACCCTATTAGTGGATGTCAATAGCCCCATCCCGGGCCGCATTGTCCGCTGTGATGGCGTGAATGTCCGTTCAGCCTGCCATTGTCTCTGTTGAAGTCCTACTCTGGGGTCTATTACTGCCTGGGGGGTGTTGAACTGCCCCTGCCTGCCTGCTGGGCTCTGAGCCGCATTGATGATGTTGACTCCCTGATCCCTCGCCGTGTTAGAGGCAGAATTGCGCGCGTATATTATTTTCGTCCCTTCCTCCCCCGCCATGAAAGTTTGAGCTAGCAACGCCGCCACTTCCAAGGTCAAATCCTTGGTCTCAATTAATTTGCGAAAAATCCCCGCATGACCGATGCCCTCGATAAAGAAGTCCCTTAGCATCTCCCCCCTGCAGGCATCTGTGAACTTACTGAGGCTGGCCAAACGCCGGAGGTCCGCTACGAAGTCCGGTATGCTCTGTCCTTCCTGACGTCGGTGGGTGTAGAATCTGTGTCGGGCCATATGTATGCCTCTCGCCAGTTTGAGGTGCTCCCCGATCAATTTGCTAAGTTCTTCAAAGGTTTTGTCCGCCGGCTTTTCGGGTGCTAATAATTCCTTCATGAGCGCGTAAGTCTTTGGTCCGCAGCTGGTCAAAAGATGAGCCCTTCGCTTGTCGGCCGCTGCATCCCCCAGCCATTCTTTCGTAACGAAGCGTTGCTGAAGCCTCTCGACAAAATCGTCCCAGTCTTCCCCAACACAGTACCATTCCTCTGTGCTACCGGTGGCCATGCTCGTGGATCGTGAATTCCCGTTTCTCGTCGCCAATGTAGTATCCTTACTCTACTGTATGAAACCACATGAGGCACATTCTGGGAACTAGATCACTCTGTGACCTTAACTCTTTATTCACAGGACTCCAAGTGCTGACCCTGCGTGGGATCTCCCTTTTTATACCCCTGAGATCAGGTAAGGAGTGTCTCCCACAAGTTCACCCCTTGTGGTCAAGGTATGCATCAAGGTTGAGTGCATACAATAATACAGTGGTGTTACATTGTGGTTACATACATGACAAATATGCTTGTGTGAATGTGTACAAGGATGCCAGAGATCGTCCTGTGGCAGAGAATATTTGTATAAAACATAATATTAGCTTTTAAATTAGAGTTTCAGACTCCTGGGGCATTGCGATCAGTTCTGGGGCAGGAGGTACCTCTACAAGATGGTCAGGTTGCACCTCAACAGGGTTGAGACCAATGTCCTGCGGGGAGGTTAAGAAATGCTGTGAGGTACGAATTTGGCAGGCGGAAATGTGATTTTAAGTACTATATAGGGGGCTAAATTGGATAAGGCCTGAAAATAGGTACAGGGATTTTGATGCACGATCTGCCTGCACCCATTGAAAGTAGGGCAAGCAGTACACAAAATTCGTGTTGTTTGCTCATTAACATGATTGCAGCATGCAGCCCAGCACTAAATGTGCTGCTGGTTGGCTCAGTGTTCAACAGGGGGCCCAATATCATGGGAGGTCTGCTCTATATTTAAAGGTCGTCTGCAGAGTGAAAGGCTGTCTGCACTTCTTAAAGGGGAAGTGCTTTGTGAGAGAAGTACATCATTCTGACTGGAGCTGGAAGTTAGCAACACCTCAACAGGCCAGGGAAAGGGCACCTCGGTTCTCCGATGAAACACTGGCGGCCTTGGTGCAGGGGTCTATAGGAGGAGACAGGTCCTCTACTCGCAGAGGACCAGGAGGCCTTCCAGACTCATTGTTCGGAGGCAGTGGGAGGATATAACTGAAACGGTCAGTACCACCAGTCCTTCCCCCAGGATATTGGTCCAGTGCTGGAAGATGTTTACTGACCTCACACGAGTAGTCAAGGTGAGAGAATGCATCTTTAAATGCCATATCCCATCAACTGCACCTCTAGCTTCACACACTGCTCAATGCACCACACCCCAATCACTCAGCTACGAATAATCTCTAGCAATCGTAACTCATACTTCAGAATCATAGCTTCACCTCACCTTACATAATTACCACTGTTGCAAGCCTCACACCCACATCTCACACCTTGCACACAGTGCCAGATATTCAACCATGACAGGCACATCACCCAAACACATTGCACCACACTCACTGACACACTTCCCTTTCTCTTGCAGGCCAAGGCGGCTCGCAATCGGCACAAGCAGGAGCAAACAGGCTGAGGGCAAGCACGGCTGCAGAACCTGACCTAGCTGGAGGAAACAGTTCTGGAGATAATTGGAGGGACCGTCACTGAGACTGTGGCGATCAGCAAAGCTGAAAGCATTGATGATGATGGTGATGGTATGCTCACACCTAATTCCTTCTTCTCACATCCCACGTCCCCCTCATCCCACAATCTCTTCGCACTTACAAGCTGCTGAAGGTGTAAGCATGCAGATCTTGCTTTCTCCCCTCCCCTCACCACAACCCAACCCTGTGCCTTTCTCCTTTCAGATATTCAGTAACTGTTACCAGTCCAGCCTGTGTGGGAAGAAGTAGAGGAGGAGAATAATGGAGAAGAGATACTGTCAGTCGATTTGACACTTCCAGGAGCCAGCTCAGAAAATGGCACTGCGTAAACTTTAGAGGTGGGACCTGTACGTGATGAGTCATGGGGCACGAGTGGACTGCAGCCAGGCCGGGGGGAAAGGGTAGCGCAGGTGCCAGCTCCCCAGAGAGCAAGGTCACACATGAGTTCTGCTGCAGATGAGGATTCGATGGGGTGGTCTTCAGAAAAGGGTGATGAGCATGCACACAGAAATGCTTGGTGCAAGGCAGGCCTGCCAGAGAGCCGCTTGTCACTGTCAAAGAGCATGGAGGAGACTAGTCCCAACATTACATGGGGCTTTGTGCGGGGCTTGGAGCCCATGATTTCCAGGATGGAAGTGATGGGCAGCTCCATTAGTGCACTTGTGGACCCAACCATGATGCTGGATGTATTGGACGATGTTGTAGCTTCCATTGCAGCACAAACGGAAGCAACCCAACATCTGAGTGCTGCAGTAGAAGCTCAGACTGCTGCCAAGCAAGCTCAGACTGCTCTCATGCAGGCTCGACTTTCTGCCACACAAGATGTGACTACTGTCATCATGGCTGCGTTTACGAGTGTGAAAAGGGGCTTGCAATGTCTCACAGTAGTCCAGCAATCTGTCCTCCAACAGATGGCTAGGAATGCTTAGGCTTCGCCATGTGGGAGTGGCAGTGGATCTGTGGAGCTTGAACCTGCTGTCCTCTCTCAGGATGACAGCATTCATACTTCCACCACTGCCACTCCTCCAGTGCCATTGCAGTTGTTGTCAGCCAGCCAGCCCAGACTGCTGCCGCCCATGCCGAGGTGGTGCAGTCTGCAACCAGGCCTTCTAGGCTCAGAACTGCTCGAGGTCGTCCTGCAAGGTCTTCTGCAGTGTCCCCCACAGAAAGTCAGCAGTCTTCCACCAGCCATACTACAGCCACTGAGGTAGTACTTCATGGGGGAGCACTAAAATAGGCAAAGGCACACAAAAGATAGACACTAAGGGAATGCACAATTGTGATTAGTTGACTTTGTTATTTAGTATTGGATTTTTTTTTATTCGTTCATGTGGATGTCGCTGGCAAGGCCAGCATTTATTGCCCATCCCTACTTGCCCCCTTCAGAAAGTGATGATCTGATGATGCCTTCTTGAACTGCTGCAATCCGTGTAGTGAAGGTAGTCACACAGTGCTGTTCAGGAGGGAGTTTCAGGATTTTGACCCAGTGACGATGAAGGAACAGCGATATAATTCCAAGTCAGGATGGTGTGTGACTTGGAGGGGAACTTGAAGGTGATGGCATTCCCATGCATCTGCTGCCTTTGTCCTTCTAGGTGGTAGAGGTCGCGGGCTTGGGAAGTGCTGTTGAATTATGTTTGGAATGTTTGTTTTGTAATGGCTTTAATTTCACCATTGTGCCCAAGAGGACATTGTAATGTTCTGTGACAAAGGGATGGTAAGGTGGGGAAGTATTGAGCAATGGGAATCTGCAGTTTCATACAGGGTGAACCGGAGTCTGATGATGCATTCACGGGCAGCCCATCCAGAACGGGGATTTGCAGGTTGCATCTTCTCTTGCTCCCCCTCCTGAGGTGGTCGTGAAACCCGTGGTGGCAAACACTGCACCCTCATGATAGCCAAGTAGTGGCGGATGCAGCAGACCACCACAAATTGGTACACCCGCTCCGGTAATACTGGAGAGCGCCTTCCGAGCGGTCAAAGCAGCAGAACCCTTGCTTGAGCAACCCGATGGTCTGATCGATGAGGTTCCACGTGGCAGCAGGGCTGCCATATATTGCTGGCCACGATTGGTGGGGTTATGGAGGAGAGTCATCAGCCAGGTGTAGAGTGGATAGCTCTTGTCTCCGAGCAGCCACCCTTGGATTTGACGTGGTAGCTGCAAGATTTCTGGCACAGACTGCTGCCAGGATTGCTACTGGGCATTCACCATCATGATGTGCTGGGTGTGCTTACACACCAACTGCACATTAAGTGAATGGTAGCCTTTGCGGTTACAGTACATCTCAGTATTGATCTGTGGTGCCAGCAAAGCCACGTGTATGCAGTCGATGGCACCCTGCACCATGGGGAAGCCAGATATCCTGGCAAAGCCACATGCATGCTCCTCCTGCTGCTCTCTCTTTAGAGAGAAAACAAAGAAGTCCCTTCTCCTAGAGTACAGAGCCTCTGTGACCTCCCAGATGCGAGATATTTGCTATGTCACCTGTTCTAGCCTGGAAGGATCCAGCTGGTGAAAAAAATTCAGAGCCAATGTCACCTTGAGGGTCACTCAGAGTCATCATTGCTCTGCTCTGAGGCTGAAGATCTGGTTCCAAGATGGCAGAGTACTGTGACCACCTCCTTGGTGAAGCGGAGCTGCCGAATACACTGCTCCTAGTTTAGATGCAGGTAGGAGAAATGCTCCCTGAAGACCCTAGGTGGGTAAGGCCTCCTGCTGAAAACCCTCCTCCCCCTCCCTCTGCAAGCAGCTTGTTTTTGCTGCTTCTGTTCCATCTCTCTCTCAAGTTACAGCACAAGGGGGACTGCAACTAGAGCCCCATGACTGGGAGCAAGTAATATAGTCAGAGGCCTTCCAGTTGCAGCCAATGCCTTTCCAATGTTCAGCAGCACTCCCTGCACACTTTAACACGAGCAAACACTATAAATCTAGCAAACCAGTATTGATAGAAACTCTGCAAGAGTCAGTAGAAGATAAATAATCAACTTACCTGTAAGTTGGATGTATCCCTTTAAATTTCGCTGGTAGGGGGTCCCTACGTTCAGCTGTGCGTGTTTATGAGAGGGCACTATTTGGAACAGCGATATCCAAAATGGCAAATCGTGCATCAAATCAGCATTACACACTGACTGATGTCATAATCTGCCTACTCCGCATACTTCCTGCGCATGCATGTCTTTCCCACGCTATCGCCCTCACCAAGATGGCGCGCAGCACGGGCCGCGACTGAAGTGGGCCTAAACGAAGCAGCCGACATTTTTTTCCAGAAACAGGCCTTAACTGCCGGCTTTAAGGTGACGAGTTTCACATCCTATATGCTTAATAACGCTATGAGCTCTTGATCTTAATGTTTCAAAAAACTTATTGATTATGAGGACCATCTACTCATAAATAAATACATCCCCCATCAATGGCATAGAGTGGTATGCCCATGGAGAAATCCATCTCTTGTCCGAAGTTGACCTGAGTGTGTGTTTCAGGGTCAGGAAGTGAAAGAGGGTGCTGCTGGCACATTTCTTTAGGGGGTAACTCACAGGACTAGCATAACTCCAGGAAACATCTGTGTACTTGAACAATGCAGAAATGCAAATAAATACTTAGAGGTTTGAACAGGTGTAAGCTTTGTACCACCACGTGGATCAAGCAATAACAGCATAAATGTATCGATATGCACTAAAATGTAAATTTCCTCAATCCTTTTAGTGCAATAATGGCGTAACAACGGTATAAGTACTAAAGACTGCAAGGGAATTCAGGGCCAATGTTAATCAAAATGCACATGAACAAATTAATATTCCTCCACTCATTGTAATGCCACAGCTGATCAGTAGTTTTTAAAATATATTTTAAACAAAACATTGGTTAATTTGTCATTTTTTTAATCCATGATTTCCAGTAAAGTTTCAGCTCATCTGATATTAATTGATTGTTAAGTTGATGATGGGACGATAGACCACAGAAAACTGAAGATATAAGGGTGGGCAAGCTTATCAGGTGAATGATAAGACATGCCAAATGCATGATCCAGTTATGTGAAGTGGAGCAGCTGTGTGCACACTGCAACCAAGTGTGGGTGGAGCATATTGGTCACCCCAGATAGTTCATCCTGGGTACCAAGCATTGCTTTGATGGTGGATGTGCCACTTGAAAAAATCTAGAAAAAGGAGAGAGGAAGAATATCTGTATTTACATCTTAAGCTGACTTGTGGGCTATCAATCAAAATTTTCCACGTAAGCCGGAAATTGGCTTCCTTTGCCTTAACCCATTCACCCACTTCGTTCCCGAGTGCATTTCTTTCATACTTCTACAGCTTACTAATGGCTCTGCAATCATCCATTGCCAATATGAGGACCTGGGTTTTTGTCTGTTGAATATTCTCATCAACACATTCTTACATACACAATTAAGGCCTAATTCAAATGATGAGTAGGTCATTGATACTTATTTGCCAATGTTTGAAATACCTTCCAGGAATTATATAAAGTCTTAAGTGTGTAATATTATCCGTCCTAAATTTTCTAAACTCTGTAATCCTTTGTGTTTGTAAATCAAAAAATATAATATCCTTTTTTATTTATATGTTCTCAGGATGTGGGTGACACTGATAAAGCTACATTTGTTGTCCACCCCTAGCTTCCCTGAGAAGGAGCATTTTTAGAGTCAACCACATATTGTGGAACTGGAGTTACACGTAGACCAGATCAGGTAGGGCTGGCAAGTTCAGTTTCCTGAAGGACATTAGTGAACCAGTGGCTGCAATTAGCCGCAGTGCCCCTGGGTTAGGGACATGCAAATCAAATAGGGTTTCTACTCCTGGTGATAACTGCTGGAAAATCTGTGTATGTGGATTTGTCCTAATTAGTCTTGGCTGTGATGCTCTCTATGATCAAATAGCCTGCCACACTCACAGGCTGATGCATAAAGAATGTATTTTGTCCCTGATAAATAATAACATTCTGTTGTTATTCTCTTTTTTTGTTATGTATGTTTACAAGCTTTATTATAAAATCATAGATTGTTGAGAAAGAGAAAATAGCTTATATAACTTGCAGATGATTTCATGTAAAATCTTCTAAAGTTAAAATGTTACTTTGGTATCAATGCAAAGCAAATGGTAAAATCCTTCTTGTATGTTGTTGCCAAAAGATCCAGTTAAAAAAGATAATTACTCATTTCCATGAATTGATTTCATAAACAAATTAGATATTTACAGCACAGTACTTTAAAATAGCAGTGGGCAGAATATAAATTGTGGAACGTAGATAATATAATTAAACATTATATTACAAAATCTCTGGAAGTATGATGGAGATTCACTGTGTTAACCAATCATAACACTGACATTGATACTTATTATTATGCTTGTTACCTTTGTCGATCCTCATACATAAAAGCCTCGGCTATTTTGGGAAAATCTTCAAAGGCGTTCTTTCTCAGTGCCTCTTGGACCACATGCAGTATGAAACAAATATCTGTATCTTGCCGTTCACGGATGCTGTAGTAGCGGCCCATTGTCATGACTTCATGTTCAGTGAGGAGTCCTTCTCCAATCTGTATCACAATATTCCTGTTTAGAAATAAAGGATAAAATAAATACATAAAATATATTTTTTTAAATAAATTTTACAGCATTTTGTTTTAATATAAAATAAATACTTATAGACAGTAATAATAATCTATAATATATTAAAAATTGGGATTTCTATTGTTGATGATACTATAAATGTAACATTATGTGACTAAGTGACAGCAATGAGGTAGCAAGTAGTATTACATAACAGCTCCTTACTCAGCAGTCAGTAGTGCAGAAGCATTCTCTTTCAGGAAAAACCACAAGATATACCCACAAGATACGTGCAACCAAATAGAATAAATGTAAGTGTATAGGAAATGAAATTTCAGAAATTCACACACTACCATTGAAAGTTGAGAAACATTCAGTTAATGTGAATGAGGAGCAATCAGTCTAAGAAATGAATGTGAAACTCTTTTAGAGTCTACCTGCAAAACATAAACATTAAACTGTGCCACCCGACCTGGGTGACACACCAGACATTTACAAGGCCCTTTTTTTTCCTTTTTTTGGTTTTTTTTTGTGTTTTTCTTTTTTTTTGGGCACTAAAATCACAATTTTTCCGGTGCCCCCTATAAAAGGGAAGGGGACACTAAAAAACACCGGCAATTAAAACAAATTAAACTTTAAAACGTAAAATCAAATTAAAATTTGGTTGCCGGGCGTGATGATGCACTCCAGTCCCTCCGGTGCCCACCTCTCGCGGAAGGCCGCGAGCGTACCGGTGGACACCGCGTGCTCCATCTCCAAGGACACCCTGGACCGGATGGAAATGAATGTGAAAGCTTGACAGGAAGCTTTCAGGTGAGGGGAATTTTCCTTATTGTGTGACATGACCGCAGCTGTTTATCCAGAATTTCTGTGGCTCTTCTGCCGAAGTTATGGTAAACAAGTGGAAGAATCCCCATGGAAACTACCTTTACCCGACCATCATCTAGTCCAGAATGTAAGCAATAATACAGAAATTAATTCTGAAGTCTATATGGTCAAACAGACATTACTTTGCAGAGACATTTGTCAAAAGGTCTGCAACGATTTCTTATGATCATATCTACCCCCTTAGTCTACCAACTAACTTACTTGTTCCTAATCTACTACTCCTACAAGGTGTACCCTGAGTGAAATGAAGTTGAGTGTTAGGTGGCTGGGAATGTTCTCCTGAAGCCTTAGAGTTCTGAGTTGACTCATTTCAGTAAAGCTGATGGAACAGTGTCAATGGGTGCCATGCCCATGTCTGATGCTCCATGATTGGAGGAGCTTTAAGGAAGCAAGGTCATTACAACTCTCCAGAGACACTCTGACAACTCCTCCACTGGTGTTGGGTATAAGCAGTCAATTGTTGGTGGCATCACATGCTGAATAATCAGGTCTTGCAAGCCCTGTAAAAAGGAAGACTTGCATTTATATAGTGCCTTTCACGACCACCTCAAAGCGCTTTACAGCCAATGAAGTACTTTTGGAGTGTAGTCACTGTTGTAATGTGGGAAACGCGGCATCCAATTTGTGCACGGCAAGCACCCACAAACAACAATGTGATAATGACCAGATAATCTGTCTTTTGTTATGTTGATTGATGGATAAATATTGGCCAGGACACTGGTAATAGCTCCCCTGCTCTTCTTCGAAATAGTGCTATGAGATCTTTTACATCCACCTGAGAGCAAATGGGGCCTCGGTTTAATGTCTCATCCGAAAGATGGCACTTCCGATAGTGCAGCACTACCCTGGAGTGTCAGCCTAGATCTATGTGCTCAAGTCCCTGGAGTGGGACTTGAACCCACAACTTTCTGACTCAGGGGTGAGTGTGCTACCCACTGAGCCACAGCTGACACCGAAAAGTGTCCTGTTGAAAGCATCCACTGCATCACTGTTTCGGAAATTGAATGTGATGCAGATAAAGAGGGGTGGAAGGTACACAGAAAGAAGAGGATGTGTCCCCAGAAACTCTTCCTGGCATTGAAGCCGCAGAATCTGGACTATCACCCTCTCTGTAGATTGCGAGAAACTTCCTGCAATGGATTGCAGGTGCAGGTAACGGTCTCCTCCCTGTAAGGATTGCACACTTTTACAGAAGGCACAGGAAGAGGCCACAAACTAAAATGATTTAACACAAGCTTTTGGGATTGACTGGACAAAAGGAGAAAAAAGCGCCAGCCTAAGGCAGGTAGTGACTCATCACCAATTAAAAACAACCTCTGCGGTCGAGAGCCAGACCTATTTATGCATAGAAACAAAGGGATTGATACAATTCATAAAAACCCACAGATGAGCCCCTGGATTGAGTGGCTGGAGGCGGAAAAAACAATTCCCTCTAGAGACTACAAATCTGCAAGAAACCAGGGCAACAAAAGACCCTACAAGGCGTACATTTTTGGAGAACGGGGTACTTAAGATAAGGAGTTATCTTTTGCCCTGTAGACTCCGTGTGCAAATTGGGGCCATCCAGGCCCATCATCACAGTCAGTCAAACGGATCACCACAAACAACGATTCGATCCAGACACATTAATCGAACCTCAGCTCAGTGGGCGTTTTATTCAGCAGCTCGGAGCGAACGAAAAGAAAATGGAATGAAAACGGAAGAAACGGAAGAGAATGACCAGAAGAGGGAACTTCGAAGAGGAACAACCGATCACAGAACCACCGACCACGAACCTACAATCTACGGTTACAGCAACTAACTGGACGGGTGATTGTATGTCTTCGGTCAATTCTCTCAGAAGTCTTGTTCTGTAGTTTTTAGTTAGTTTTGCATAATAAAACTGACAGCTGGGTTAAGCCTAAATTTTGCGCCACGTGTAGTCCGTTTTCCTGCAATTCCTGAGGTCTACGAATCAAGGTAGAGTGTAAAACGAACACCCTACATCCCACTTGTCCATCATCTCAATTATATTATTTTTATTTATTCATGGGATGTGGGCATCGTAGGCAAAACCAACATTTAGTGCCCATCCCTAATTGCCCTTGAGAAGATGGTGGTGAGGTGCCTTCTTGAACTGTTCGTGAGGTGAAGGTACACCCACAGTGCTGTTAGGGAGGGAGTTCCACGTTTTTGAACTAGCGACGATGAAGGAACGGCAATATATTTCCAAGTCAGGATGGTGTGTGACTTGCGGGGTGGTGTTTCCTTGTTCTTCTAGGTGGTAGAGGTCGTAGGTTTGGGAGGTGCTGTCAAAGAAGCCTTTATGAGTTGTTGCAGTGCATCTTGTAGATGGTACACACTGCAGCCACAGTGCACCGGTGGTGGAGACTGAGAATGTTTAAGGTGGTGGATGGGGTGCCAATCAAGTGGGCTGCCTTGTCCTGGATGGTGTTGAGCTTCTTGAGTATTGCTGGAGCTGCACTCATCCAGGCAAGTGCCATGTAAAAAGACTTGAAAGACTTGGGGCTGGATTTTCAGCTCATTTACGCCTCGGTTAGTGCCCCAGCGGGGCGTTAAACGCTGTTATGCCGGGCGTTCAAGATTTAGCGCCCGGCCGGAAGATTTGGCTATTGGTTAGCGCCGGCACAAAAACTTACCGTCCCGCCCTCTGTTTTTAGTGTGATGATGACATCAATTGTCGTGCAGCACTGCGCTAGCGCCCCGATGGAACATTCGGGCTTAACGCCTCATTTAATGCCCGCCCCAGGAAACGCCTGAAAAGAACAGGCGGTCCCAGGGTGCGGCAGGCGGTATTGGCAGCATTTTTAAATGGAGGGATGAGGATCCTACATCGCAGATTATATTGACTACAACGGTTCCGCACATAACGCTGCCTGAAGCTCCAACTTGCAAACTTCACTTTTATCTGCCATTATAGTGCCCTTACAACTTCAGCGAGAAAATTTAATGGGACCATTACTAGTTCATCAGCATATCATGCTCCATGCTATTGCTAGAGTCAAGCTAGAGGAAGGGATCTTGGCCATGTCAGCCCACGGATGAGGAAAGCCCAAAGACATCCGGGGAGGAGGGCTTACCCCCAGGTTTACAGGCACCAACGCTCAGACAGCTCTCTGAGGAGCAGTGTGTGAAAAGGCTGCGCTTCTGAAAGGAGGTGCTGACAGAGATATGCCATCTCCTACAGGCAGATCGTACCTGCACCGCTCTGGAGGCAGCCTTCAATACTCCCCTCAATAGGTATCCAAATTCATTATGGAGTACTGCATGTTGCACAGCTTGGCCATCATGAGGGGCCAGGCATTGCCACTGGGGATTGCATGCCCACCTCAGGAGGAGAAGGACGACGAAGAGGAGCCTGGCGAGGTCCCCATTGGATAGCCACCCAATACATAGGGGAGGCAGCGTGGAGATGCTACTGGCTCTCCTAAATGGAGGAAACTGAGGGATGCAGCTAATACTGGCACGCAATGTGCCCCCATAAAAGCACATCTCCGGTGAACATTGGAATGATGCACAAGACACAAATGGCAAATTATGAGTCATAAATGTTATTGCAACAAAGTCACAAAAACTCCCCCCACCAAAATAAAACCAAATAATATATAATGTTATGTTGCAGGGCAGTAAACAACAATGAAACTTCTTTACAGCTGCAAGTTTTGGCTCCGGCGCACAAAGTCCGTTGTGTAACACCTGACTTAACGCCAACGCTCCTCCAACTTACAATTTTCACCGAAACTCACAGTCAAAGGCGCAAACTATTTTCAGGCGCTAGCTTTAATGCCTCGCCGCGATTAACGCCCCAAAATCCAAAAAAAACAAAATCCAGCCCTTGGATTTATATAGCGCCTTTCATGTCCACCGGACATCTCAAAGTGCTTTACAGTCAATTAAGTACTTTTGGAGTGTAGTCACTGTTGTAATGTAGGAAACGCGGCAGCCAATTTTCACACTGCAAGCTCCCACAAACAGCAATGTGATAATGACCAGATAATCTGTTTTTTTGTTATGTTGATTAATGGATAAATATTAGCCAGGACACTGGTTGAAATGCTTTGGGGAGTCAGGGGGTGAGTCACTTGCCGCAGAATACTCAACCTCTGACCTGGGTGGAGGGTGGCCAAGACTGGGAATTAAACATACAGGGGTATCTGACGATTCGGAAAGATAGACAAGAAGGGAAAGGAGGTGGGGTAGCTCTGTTAATAAAGGATGATATCAGGGCAGTTGTGATAGACGATATTGGCTCGAATGAACAAAATGTTGAATCATTGTGGGTGGAGATTAAAGATAGTAAGGGGAAAAAGTCACTGGTGGGCGTAGTTTATATGCCCCCAAATAATAACTTCACAGTGGGGCGGACAATAATCAAGGGAATAATGGAGGCATGTGAAAAAGGAACGGCAGTAGTCATGGGGGATTTTAACCTACATATCGATTATCGATTGGTCAACTCAAATCGCACGGGGTAGCCTGGAGGAGGAATTCATAGAATGCATACGGGATTGTTTCTTAGAACAGTATGTTACAGAACCTACAAGGGAGCAAGCTATCTTAGATCTGGTCCTGTGTAATGAGACGGGAAAAATAAACGATCTCCTAGTAAAAGATCCTCTCGGAATGAGTGATCACAGTATGGTTGAATTTGTAATACAGATTGAGGGTGAGGAAGTTGTGTCAGAAACGAGCGTACTATGCATAAACAAAGGGGACTACAGTGGGATGAGGGCAGAGTTGGCTAAAGTAGACTGGAAACACAAACTAAACGGTGGCACAATTGAGGAACAGTGGAGGACTTTAAAGGAGCTCTTTCATAGTGCGCAACAAAAATATATTCCAGTGACAAAGAACGGCGGTAAGAGAAGGGATAACCAGCTGTGGATAACCAAGGAAATAAAGGAGAGTATCAAATCAAAGACCAATGCATATAAGGTGGCCAAGGTTAGTGGGAAACTAGAAGATTGGGCAAATTTTAAACAACAGCAAAGAATGACTAAAAAAGCAATAAAGAAAGGAAAGATAGATTACGACGGTAAACTTGCGCAAAACATAAAAACAGATGGTAAGAGCTTTTACAGATATATAAAACGGAAAAGAGTGACTATAGTAAATGTTGGTCCCTTAGAAGATGAGAAGGGGGATTTAATAATGGGAAATGTGGAAATGGCTGAGACCTTAAACAAGTATTTTGCTTCGGTCTTCACAGTGGAAGACACAAAAACCATGCCAAAAATTGCTGGTCACAGGAATGTGGGAAGGGAGGACCTTAAGACAATCACTATCACTAGGGGGGTAGTGCTGGACAGGCTAATGGGACTCAAGGTAGACAAGTCCCCTGGTCCTGATGAAATGCATCCCAGGGTATTAAAAGAGATGGCGGAAGTTATAGCAGATGCATTCGTTATAATCTACCAAAATTCTCTGGACTCTGGGGAGGTACCAGCGGATTGGAAAGCAGCTAATATAACGCCTCTGTTTAAAAAAGGGGGCAGACAAAAGGCAGGTAACTATAGGCCGGTTAGTTTAACATCTGTAGTGGGGAAAATGCTTGAAACTATCATTAAGGAAGAAATAGCGGGACATCTAGGTAGGAATAGTGCAATCAAGCAGACGCAGCATGGATTCATGAAGGGGAAATCATGTTTAACTAATTTACTGGAATTCTTTGAGAATATAACGAGCATGGTGGATAGAGGTGTACCGATGGATGTGGTGTATTTAGATTTCCAAAAGGCATTCGATAAGGTGCCACACAAAAGATTACTGCAGAAGATAGAGGTACGCGGAGTCAGAGGAAATGTATTAGCATGGATAGAGAATTGGCTGGCGAACAGAAAGGAGAGAGTCGGGATAAATGGGTCCTTTTTGGGTTGGAAATCGGTGGTTAGTGGCGTGCCACAGGGATCGGTGCTGGGACCACAATTGTTTACAATATACATAGATGACCTGGAAGAGGGGACAAAGTGTAGTATAACAAAATTTGCAGATGACACAAAGATTAGTGGGAAAGCGGGTTGTGTAGAGGACATAGAGAGGCTGCAAAGAGATTTGGATAGGTTAAGCGAATGGGCTAAGGTTTGGCAGATGGAATACAATGTCGGAAAGTGTGAGGTCATCCACCTTGGAAAAAAAAACAGTAAAAGGGAATATTATTTGAATGGGGAGAAATTACAACATGCTGAGGTGCAGAGGGACCTGGGGGTCCTTGTGCATGAATCCCAAAAAGTTAGTTTGCAGGTGCAGCAGGTAATCAGGAAGGCAAATGAAATGTTGGCCTTCATTGCGAGAAGGATGGAGTACAAAAGCAGGGAGGTCCTGCTGCAACTGTATAGGGTATTGGTGAGGCCGCACCTGGAGTACTGCGTGTAGTTTTGGTCACCTTACTTAAGGAAGGATATACTGGCTTTGGAGGGGGTACAGAGATGATTCACTAGGTTGATTCCGGAGATGAGGGGGTTACCTTATGATGATAGATTGAGTAGACTGGGTCTTTACTCGTTGGAGTTCAGAAGGATGAGGGGTGACCTTATAGAAACATTTAAAATCATGAAAGGGATAGACAAGATAGAGGCAGAGAGGTTGTTTCCACTGGTAGGGGAGACTAGAACTAGGGGGCACATTCTCAAAATACGGGGGAGCCAATTTAAAACCGAGTTGAGAAGGAATTTCTTCTCCCAGAGGGTTGTGAATCTGTGGAATTCTCTGCCCAAGGAAGCAGTTGAGGCTAGCTCATTGAAGGTATTCAAGTCACAGATAGATAGATTTTTAACCAATAAGGGAATTAAGGGTTACGGGGAGAGGGCGGGTAAGTGGAGCTGAGTCCACGGCCAGATCAGCCATGATCTTATTGAATGGCGGAGCAGCCTCGAGGGGCTAGATGGCCTACTCCTGTTCCTAATTCTTATGTTCTTATGACCTGCTCTGATAGCCACAGTATTTACATGGCTGGTCCAGTTAAGTTTCCGCATAGAGGCCATCTCCACTGCCTCCGCAATACTCCCTAAACAAAGTTCTTTTGAAGACTAGGCTCCTGTGAGCTGGCCCCCAAGGCTTCTCAGCCAAATGCAGTAATTTCTCCACCCACCATGCAAAATTAACACTCTTGCCAACTTTCACTTCCATGTCCTCATGCTCACTAATGATATGCTGGTGAAAACCCTGCCAATTCTCTTACTGCTTCTTTCGAGTGGGTGAATATGGACCGCTGCTCGAGTAAGTGAGATGTAGTGATAGAGTTGGTGAGGATGGGACAGCAGTTATTGCTCTGGACATGCAGAGTCATCTCTGGAAGTGCATGGCACTGAGTGGCCAGCCTCTTCCTGCGAGGCACCCCCTATCATGTGGGAAACAGAAGAGATTGGTCATCTGTGCCGAGTGACATTCCTCCTAGAAGAAATAGAGACCGTGTAAGAGCATTGAAAAACTTTGAGAAAGCACATAAAGCTGACACTACCTATAATGAGCGTTTACCGACCTTCACTTATTAGCTTGCCTCCAACATCACCATGACCCACAGTCTTGTCTTTCCATCTTCCTATGGTGTCTAACATCTCCTTGTCATGTGGCCTCAGGCCCCTCCACTGGTTGCATTTCTCTGGTAATGGTTATGGGACAGATTATCATTTGGAGGGAGCGAATGCAGTATTGGAATTATATGAGCTGTATAGACACTTGCCCCATATGAGCACAGGCATCCCCTGATGATGAGAGGTTCAGGTGGATTGTCCCTTTAAAAGCAAAGTGTCCGTGATAAACGGCAGTAAACCTTATGAAAGGCAATGAGAGTTGACAGAGCGATTTTGAGTAAAGATGATGCTTATGTCTTTAGAGGTTGTGCTTTGCAGAAGTAAGTTTCCCTGACTGTCTGCTAACCTAAAGAAAGATGATAGAGCCTTAATTCATTTCCTTACCTATCAGCAGTACAGAATCTGGATTATGAAGGCAGATAAATCCCCAGGGCCTGATGATCTGCATCCCAGAGTACTAAAAGAGGTAGCCATGTGTTGTGTATGGAGAAAGAGTCAGACTGAACACTGTGAGCCCAAAGTAAAGTGTGACCTTAGTCTTTTATTACAGGTCGACAGAGTGCCTCTCCAACCTGTGAAGCCTTCTTAAATACCTGTGCTCCCAAGGGATTATGGGATCCCTTGGGACTCCAGGGGATAAGCCCTCTGGTGGCTGTACAAAGTAAATACAAGTCCACATATATAACAACACTCCCCTCCACCCCCAACGTCAATAGTGTAACTATTTACAATGTGAGTCGATCTGGGGCCCTTCTTGCCCTGGTTGATCGTCTCGATGTGAAAGCTGGTGTTGTTGAATCATTTGTTGGGCTCTTGCTGGGCTGCTGTGCTGCTGGCCTTGCTGGGCAGCCTGGTGTGTTGGGCCCTGCTGGGCTGCTGTGGATGATGGGTTCTGCTTCATGGTCAACCGTGGTGCCGATTGCCACTGGTGCGTATGTTGGGGGATCAAAAACGGTAGGGTCAAAGGTGGGTTGCTCAGGATAGTCCGTGAATCTGAGTTTGATTTGGTCCAAGTGTTTCCGGCGAATGAGTCCATTTGAAAGTTTGACCCGAAACACCCTGCTTCCCTCTTTGGCCATGACAGTGCTGCGAAGCCACTTGGGACCTTGTCCATAATTTATTACAAATACAGGATCACTGCTTTCAATCTCGCGTGACACATTTGCGCTATCATGGTATGCACTTTGTTGAAGCCGCCTGCTCTCAACCTGTTCATGTAGATCAGGGTGAACTAATGAGAGCCTTGTCTTAAGTGCTCTTTTCATGAGCAGTTCAGCAGTTGAGATCCCAGTGAGCAAGTGGGGTCTCATGCGGTAGCTAAGCAGAACTCAGGATAGGCGAGTCTGCAGTGAGCCTTCAGTTACCTTCTTCAAGCCTTGCTTGATGGTTTGCACTGCTCTCTCTGCCTGACCATTGGATGCTGGTTTAAACGGGGCAGATGTGACATGTTTGATCCCGTTACGGGTCATGAATTCTTTGAACTCAGTGCTGGTAAAACATGGCCCGTTGTACAACCACCAGACACATTTTACCCAAGAACAGGCCTGCATAGTCGACGTGTACCTAGACCACCGTTTGGAGGGCCAAGATCATAAACTTAGCGGCGCCTCCCTGGGTGCATTGCTTAACTGCGAGCATGTATTACATCTGTGAATGCAGAACTCTAAGTCCGCATCGATACCGGGCCACCACACATGGGATCTGGCTATCGCTTTCATCATTACGATGCCTGGGGGGGGTACTGTGGAGGTCATTGATGAAGGTGTCTCTGCCCTTCTTGGGGACCACCACTCGATTGCCCCACAGAAGGCAGTCTGCCTGTATAGACATTTCATCTTTGCGCCGCTGGAATGACTTTATCTCTTCCTGCATTTCCACTGGGACACTGGACCAGTTCCCGTGAAGCACACAGCTTTTGACTAGAGATAATAAGGGGTCCTGGCTTGTCCAGGTTTTGATCTGCCGGGTAGTGACGGGTGATTGCTCACGCTCAAATGCTTCCATAACCATGGCTAGATCTGCGGGCTGCACCATTTCCACCCCCGTGGTGGGCAATGGCAGCCTACTGAGAGCATCGGCGCAGTTTGCTGTGCCTGGCCTGTGGCGGATGGAGTAGTTGTATGCGGACAGCGTGAGTGCCCATCTCTGGATGCGGGCCGATGCGTTGGTATTTATCCCTTTACTCTCGGAAAACAAGGATATAAGTGCCTTATGGTCAGTTTCCAATTCGAATTTTAGCCCAAACAGGTATTGATGCATTTTCTTTACCCCATAGACACACGCTACCGCTTTTTTTTCAATCATGCTGTAGGCTCTCTCAGCCTTAGACAGACTCCTGGATGCATAAGCAACCGGTTGTAGTTTCCTGAAATCATTAGCTTGTTGCAATACACACCCAACGCCGTATGACGACACATCACATGCTAGTACCAAACGCTTACATGAATCATACAACACAAGCAATCTGTTTGAGCATAACAATTTCCTCGCTTTTACAAAGGCATTTTCTTGGCTTTTGCCCCAAACCCATTCGCCCCCTTTTCGTAGTAAGACATGTAGTGGTTCTAGCAGTGTGCTGAGACCCGGTAAGAAGTTACCAAAGTAGTTCAAGAGTCCCAAAAATGACCGCAGCTCCGTCAAGTTCTGTGGCCTCGATGCGTTCTCTATTGCCTCTGTCTTCGCGTTGGTGGGCCTGATGCCGTCCGCCGCAATCCTCCTTCCCAAGAACTCTCCTTCAGGTGCCAGGAAAACGCACTTCGTGTGTTTTAACCTGAGCCCCATGCGGTTGAGTCGACTAAGAATCTCCTTCAGATTCTGCAGGTGCTCGACTGTGTTCCGACCTGTGATCAAGATGTCATTCTGGAAGACCATGGTGTGCGGGACCGACTTCAGTGAACTTTCCATGTTTCTCTGGAATATCGCCGCCGCTGATCGGATTCCAAACGGGCATCTGTTATAAACAAAAAGACCCTTGTGCGTGTTGATGCAGGTGAGGGCCTTCGATGATTCCTCCAGTTCCTGCGTCATGTAGGCTGAAGTCAGATCCAGCTTCATGACCATCTTTCCTCCCGCCAGCGTTGCAAAGAGGTCATCGGCCTTTGGTAGTGGGTATCGGTCCTGCAGGGAGAAACGATTGATAGTTACTTTGTAATCACCACAGATTCTGACGGTGCCGTCTCCCTTGAGGACTGGGATAATAGGACTGGCCCACTCACTGAACTCAATCGGTGAAATGATGCCCTCTCTTTAAAGCCGGTCTAGCTCGATCTCTACCCTTTCTTTCATCATGTACGGTACTGCACTCGCCTTGTGATGGATGAGTCGCGCCCCTGGAATTAGGTGGATCTGCACTTTTGCTCCTTGAATTTCCCGATGCCTGGTTCGAACAGCGAAGGAAATTTGTTTAAGACCTGGGCACACGAAGTGTTGTCAGCGGGCGATAGCGCTAGGACGTCGTCCCAGTTCCAGCGTATCTTTCCCAACCAGTTCCTGCCGAGCAGCTGGGACCATCGCCCGGTACCACCCAGAGTGGTAGCTTGTGCACCGCTCCACCGTAGGAGACCTTTATGGTAGCACTGCCGATTACAGGAATCAGTTATTTTGTGTAAGTTCTTAGTTTCGTGCGAACTGGAGTTAAGACTGGCCTTGAGGCCTTGTTGCACCACAACCTTTCGAAAGTCTTTTTGCCCATGGTGGACTGGCTCGCGCCTGTGTCCAGCTCCATTGACACCGGGAGTCCATTTAGTTCAACATTCAGCATTATCGGGGGACAATTCGTGGTGAATGTGTGCATCCCATGTATCGCTGCCTCCTCTATCTGAGGCCCTAGTTCGTAGTGATCCTCCATGTATCTGTCATCCTCTGCAACATGGTGGTTTGCAGGGTTAACAGGCTTGGCAGCTCGCCTGCACACTCGTTGGAGGTGTCCCATTATTCCACAGCCCTTGCAAACGTACTCTTTGAATCGGCATGAATCGAAACTAAGATTACCCCCGCAGCGCCAACACAGTATTAATGGCCTTGCATTCATCACCCTTGATGGTGGACACTGAGTCTTCTGCGGACGTGTAGCTGCAGGTATGTGTGACCTGCCCTGTACGTTACGATTCGAAAACAACATCACTTTGTTCACAGTACTTGTATTAGCACTTGTGTGCTGAGAGATTTGCTTTGTTTTGTCACTGGTGGCAATGAATGCCTGGGCTATCGCTGTGGCCTTACTCAAGGTTGGGGACTCTACAGTCAAAAGTTTGCAAAGTATGGTTTCGTGGCCAATGCCAAGTACAAAAAAGTCTCCGAGCATGTGCTCCAAATGTCCTTCAAATTCGCAATGTCCTGCAAGGCGTCTGAGCTCGGCGACATAACTCGCCACTTCCTGGCCTTCAGATCTTTTGTAGGTGTAGAACCGGTACCTCGCCATCAGAACGCTTTCCTTCGGGTTCAAATGCTCTCGGACCAGTGTGCACAAATCGACGTACGATTTCTCCGTGGGTTTCGCTGGAGTGAGCAGATTCTTCATGAGGCCATTCGTTGGTGCCCACAGACGGTGAGGAGGGTCGCACATCGTTTGGCAGCACTCTCTTCCCCATCTAGCTCGTTGGCCATGAAGTATTGGTCGAGTCGCTCCACAAAAGTTTCCCAATCACATCCCTCCGAAAATTTCTCCAGGATGCCCACTGTTCTCTGCATCTTTGGGTTCGCTATCTGTATCTCATCGTCAGTTGTTGTGTATGGAGAAAGAATCAGACTGAACACTGTGAGCTCAAAGTAAAGTGTGACCTTAGTCTTTTATTGCAGGTCTCCAGAGTGCTTCTCCAACCTGTGAATCCTCCTTAAATACCTGTGCTCCCAAGGGATTATGGGATCCCTTGGGACTCCAGGGGATGAGCTCTCTGGTGGCGGTACAGAGTAAATACAATTCCACTTATATAACACCATGGAAATAGTAGATGCATTGGTTGTCATCTTCCAAAATTCTATAGATTATGGAACAGTTCCTGCAGATTGGAGGGTGGCAAATGTAACCCCACTATTTAAAAAAGGAGAGAGAAAACGGGGAACTACAGACCGGTTAGTCTAACATCAGTAGTAGGGAAAATGCTAGTCTACTATAAAGGATGTGATAACGGCACATTTAGATAATATCAACGGGATTAAACAAAGTCAACATGGATTTATGAAAGGAAAATCATGTTTGACAAATCTACTGGAGTTTTTTTGAGGATGTAACAGATAGGATAACGGAGAACCAGTGAATGTAGTGTATTTGGATTTTCAGAATTCTTTTGATAAAGTCCCACATAAGAGGTTAGTGTGCAAAATTAAAGCACATAGGATTGGGGGTAATGTATTGGCATAGATTGAAAATTGGTTAACTGACAGGAAACAGAGAGTAGGAATAAACAGGTCTTTTTCAGGATGGCGAGCATGACTAGTGGGGTACCACAGGGATCAGTGCTTGGGCCCCAGCTATTCACAATATATATAAATGATTTGGATGAGGGAATAAATGTAATATTTCTAAGTTTGCTGACGACACAAAACTAGGTGGGATTGTGAGTTGTGAGGAGGATGCAAAGACACTACAAGGCGATTTAGATAGGTTGAATGGGCAGACACATGGCAGATGCAGTATAGCGTGGATAAATGTGAAGTTTTCCACTTTGGTAGGAAAAACATAAGGACAAAGTATTATTTAAATGGCGATGGCTTGGGAAGTGTCGATGTACAGAGGGGCCTGGGTGTCCTTGTACACCAGTCACTGAAGGCAAACATGTAGGTGCAGCAAGCAGTTAGGAAGGTAAATGGTATGTTGGCCTTCATTGCAAGAGGATTTGAGAACAGGAGCAAGGATGTCTTACTACAGTTATACAGGGCCTTGGTGACACCGCATCTAGAGTATTGTGTGCAGTTTTGGTCTCCTTACCGAAGAAAAGATATACTTGCCATAGAGGGAGTGCAGCAAAGGTTCACCAGACTGATACCTGGGGTGGCAGGACTGTCGTATGAGGAGAGATTGGGTCAACTAAGCCTGTATTCACTAGAGTTTAGAAGAATGAAAGGGGATCTCATTGAAACATATAAAATTCTGATGACTGGATGCGGGGAGGATGTTTCCCCTGGCTGGGAAGTCTAGAACAAGGGGTCACAGTCTCAGGATACGGGGTAGGAAATTTAGGACCGAGATGAGGAGAAATTTTTTCACTCAAAGGGTGGTGAACCTGTGGAATTCTCTACCACAGAAGGCTGTGGAGGCTAAGTCACTGAATATATTTAAGATTTAAGAGGGAGATAGATAGATTTCTAGAAACAAAGGGCATCAAGGGGTATGGGGAAAAAGTGGGAATATGGTGTTGAGATAGAGGATCAGCCATGATCATATTGAATGGCGGCGCAGACTTGAAGGGCCAAATGGCCTACTTCTCCTATTTTCTATGTTTCTATGGATTGGCAATAGTATCTTGACGTACCTTAGCTGCCTTCCTGCACTGTGTGGCAGTTCTTGCAGTGCTGCAGGTTTCACTCTGTCCCTGCCACCTCTCTTAAATAAGCTGAATTATCCTCTTATGGGGCTTTCTGTCCTCATCTCCTAACAGTCCTCACTTCTGCCAAAAGGACCTCCATGGATGCATCTGAATATTTAGGAGTCTTGCAGTTGCTGATACCCCTATGGTTGCTGCTCTCTGTCATATTAGCCACGCCCATCCCTTGCTCTCCAATGAACACTAATGCCACTTTAGTGATGGATTCATGTGGTTGAGTGGTAGGCCCACACCACCGCTAACCTGCCAATTGGAAGAAAATCCAGTCCATCGTGTCTTTGCACAAGCTCTCAAGTGCACTCCTCCAGACTTTCCAAAGGTAGACTGAAACACTTTCGTGAGAAAAGGACAGATGTAAATCATTAAGCTTCCAAATTTGACAAAAAGAGAATGTGCAGAGTGACAAATGTAAAATAATAAAAATGCACAACATTACCCATATTACTGGGCTTGCTTAACTTTTCCTGGTCAGCCTTCTGATTCTGACTGGCTTTGGGATTGTGATTAAGAATATTGGTATAACACTCAAAAGTAGGTTGGTCTGGAATTGGAACAAGTCAATACCATCTCTTCCTCTTTTGATGATTTTCAAAGTGTCTCCTCCTTCTCTGAGTCTAACTCAAAATTAAAGGCTATGCATTCCAAGAAGGCTATTTTTCTGTTACATTCCACGTGCATGGTTATAATTTTGATTCGGGACGACAGAAGAAGGAACAGTTCATACTATTACAAACAATAATATTTCCAATTACTACTGAAAGCTATAATATGTATGATATTGGAAAACTGTCCTGAAGTCTAAAATTGAATAGATAGGAATATCCAGTCATTTGACTCATTTGATTCCCTGATGCATGATATATCCAGGAAAAAGTACAGGTTGGACCTCTCTGGTCTGGCACCCTTGGGTACTGACCGATGTCAGACCAGAGAATTTCCCGAACCACGGGAGGTCAACTGGTGACAACGCTGCTGACAACGACCCGGATGCGTTCTGCGCTTTCACTGTGCAGAAACCTACTGCGCAGCATGTAGTCGTCCAGAATCGCTCCGTTTTTTTAAATCCTCAGGCCCAGCTTCAGCACTTCAGTCAGCAGCCTGCCCTTCCCTTGCCTGGCCTGCTGACCTCAATGAACACCAACACCAATACCTCAAAAAACCACATACATACACAAAAGAAACTAGAGATCAGAGATAAAGTGGAGGACAAAGTCAAGGAGAGACACCGACCCTTACCCACGATCGTACTCCCGATGTCGTGTGTAAGCCGCGAGCAGAGCCTGACTGGTGGAAACGGCAGCCTCCTTGTACCGAGACACACCCCACCTCCCAGACCACGGCAGCACACACACTCACACACACACTGTGGTTCTTGCAGTGTGGAGTCTGCGATGGATCCTGAGACGGAGAATCAGAGCCTGCCTCCCTCACCAACCCCCCAGCCCACCCCCAGGCAGGTCAGAGCGCTTTGCATAATGCACAGAGAGAGAGAGAGAGAGAGAAACAGCTCCATCATGCAACATGTGTGCGCTCAGTATCTATGGCTCCCGCTCGCAGCCTGTGGGCGTGATCCTCAGCATCAGCAGAACCCGCACTGACTGACAGCCGCTCCAGCCAATCGCCGCAAACTCTCACTGACTGACAGCCGCATCAGCCAATTGCTGCACACACACACCGCAGTAGCAGCCCAGCCCAGCCAGCCCAGCCCACGCGCTGCAACACCGCTTAAAGGGGCAGTCCGCATCGGGACTGATGCCGGACCTGGGATATTTCCGGAATAAAGAGCCCCGGACTGGAGATGTACAACCTGTACAGGCCATTCCTTGTGGCTATAACACTAATCACGTAATGCCTCCTTCTTTGAAATTACTGACACCCAGATGCAAAATTGCATAAACATATGGGAGCACTATGGTAGTGAGACCCACTAAAATGCTCATGATAAAATCGTCCCTTTTAAAAAGGGCACTGAGGATTGTGATTTAAAATCAAAAATGGTTTGTCTAGAAATTTGCAAGTTGATACCACCTTTCCTTTCTGATGACTACTAAGGCGTTTTCTCCTCCGAGCCAGCATCAAACTCATTGAATCAATCTCTAATGCATTCCGGCAGCATTGCTGAGCTCCAAATGCTCATCAGTCTGCTTACTTGTCAGAATAAAAAGTGAATGATTGAAGTAAAATAGGTAAATGAATAATATGAGAAAACATTGTTGACTGATCCCAAATACACATCATGGAGCTCACCTGAACTCATCATAATTAATTATGCCAGTCCTGTGATGATCATGAGCTGTAAGCATCCTTTTTATTTCAAGGGAATGTAAATCACCAGTTGTTTTGAGCTTGGTCAGAATTGTGCAAATATTAGCCTTTTGGTACTAGTACAAGAGAAGTTAAACAAAAATAAATTTGAGGTTAAATCATGGATTAAAACAAAAAAAATAAAAATACAGTAAGCTAGAATAAACTGTTGCCAATATTAGAAAACAAACATTCAATGCATTTGTATTTCTGTCCATTATTTTCTGTCCAACAGAGCAGGCTCAAGGGGCCAAATGGTCTACTCCTGCTCCTATTTCTTATGTTCTTATTCCACTGGTTAATCCCTCTATTGAAGCAAGAACTAAAGTAATGATATACAGCCCTTGTGCTTGTCTGTTAATATCATTAACAGTAATTTTTAGGCCTAGAAACTCATGGCTGATATCATTAGTCGCCTATTATTCCTGATTCCCTTATTCAATCACATGCTCACATACATACACTGCATCTTACTGTGACAAGTTCTGTGGTGAATTTTCTCATTGTTTTCAGTGCATTAGTGATACTGAAAAACTTCTGGCAAGAAAACTTTAGTTCAAGCAATGTCCAGCGCTAATGCAGCTTGAAATAGCTTTGCCCGAGTTTCCTTGATCATTTTGGCCTGCTTGCAATACATTACGTTGGGCTTATTTACATATGTGTACCTATCAGCCAGTGGCACTATAGATGTGGGTTTTCTGTATTTACTTCCTTGTTCCACTCTGAGTCCTAAAGAATCTGGAAACTGATTGCAGATTTCTGCTGTTTGGAAATGTTTTTTCACTCCATTTTCTGATATTGTTTTTTTTCCTACTGAGATCTATACTAGATTTTCACTCCCTGCTACTGGAGCAAACCACCTTAGATTTTCAAAACCCTGATCTTTCCCCCTCCATGCACAGGCAGAGGAACTCAGGAACAGGTATGGCTTCGCCCTAGACATTCCACTTTATTCTATTATTATTATGGAGGAAGAATAGTACAGGGTGGAGGGAAGTAGAATGAGGCAGCATGCCAGATAAATGCAGCCCACCAGATATTAGCAGCCTAAAGAATTTACAGCCAGCACAGTTTCTTTAGGACCGCTCTCAGAAGCTCTGCATCAGAAGGATTTGCTTCTCAAAAGCTGCATTTGGATATCTCTATCATCTGTGCATGAAGATCTCAGGCCATGCTTGTCTGCCAGGAATGTGGCAATGAAGGTCACCACTGGCACCAACTTTAAAAGCTCAGGCTCCTTTCAAGGAGCCATGAGAGATCTCGACAACATAAGCCAGGAAGTAGTGGGGGCATGCATACGTAATGGGCGCAGATGCCCTATATAGCAGAGCATTCCACTTTAGAATTTGGAATTACAGATAGGCAACAAAGAGAAAGGGCTAATCAGTTCTATGGGGTTTTAGGGTTCCCCAAGGTACATGGTGCCATCAATGGCACCCACGTTGCATTGAAGGCACCCTCAGAGCTCCCCTTTACTTATGTTAACAGGAATAAATTATACTCTAAGAATGTGCAAATAGTTTGTAACACTACTAAGGGGGTCCTTCATGTCAACACCTGGTTTACAGAAAACTGCCATGGCACCTTCATCCTCTGGCATTCAGCACTCCGTGATCTCTTCAAGGAAGAAAACCATATCAACAGATGGCAACTGCCGATAATTTGTACCCCTTGCTGCCATGGCTGATGACCCTACACTGACTACCCGAACACAAGCAGAGAAGCGGAACAATGAAGCACATGCAGCTGCCAAGCTTGTTATTGAAAGGACCATTGGCAGCTGTTAGTGCATTTTTGCTGCCTAGATAGGTCAGGTGGAATTCTGCAATATGGCAATATGTTTCCAGAATTATGTGTCTTTCACAACTTTGCCTTCCAGGAGGGCTGCAGTTTGAGATGGCTGAAGAGGAGGCACTAGTTCTAGAGGATCTTGAGCTTCATGGAGAACATCACGCCAGCATCCACTCAGAAAAGTCATCGCTGACAGCTGAAAGGGGCATCAGAGGTCAGATACCCTCAGAAACCTTTTCTGCATGATCCAGTTTCCCTGGACACTATTGCTTGACTTCCTTCTCCCCTGTTTCCAAATAAAGAAATATTCCCTCAAACCAATACCCATCCAACCACATGATAACATATCATTATCCCTATTTGTCCCAAAATGATATTGCCGATAACATAGAAACATAGAAAATAGGTGCAGGAGTACGCCATTCGGCCCTTCGAGCCTGCACCGCCATTCAATGAGTTCATGGCTGAACATGCAACTTCAGTACCCCATTCCTGCTTTCTCGCTATACTCCTTGATCCCCCTAGTAGTAAGGACTACATCTAACTCCTTTTTGAATATATTTAGTGAATTGGCCTCAATAACTTCCTGTGGTAGAGAATTCCACAGGTTCACCAGTCTCTGGGTGAAGAAGTTTCTCCTCATCTCGGTCCTAAATGGCTTACCCCTTATTCTTAGACTGTGACCCCTGGTTATGGACTTCCCCAACAGTGGGAACATTCTTCCTGCATCTAACCTGTCTAAACCCATCAGAATTTTAAACGTTTCGATGAGATCCCCTCTCATTCTTCTGAACTCCAGTGAATACAAGTCCAGTTGATCCAGTCTTTCTTGATAGGTCAGTCCCGCCATCCCGGGAATCAGTCTGGTGAACCTTCGCTGCACTCCCTCAATAGCAAGAATGTCCTTCCTCAAGTTAGGAGACCAAAACTGTACACAATACTCCAGGTGTGGCCTCACCAAGGCCCTGTACAACTGTAGTAACACCTCCCTGCCCCTGTACTCAAATCCCCTCGCTATGAATGCCAACATGCCATTTGCTCTCTTAACCGCCTGCTGTACCTGCATGCCAACCTTCAATGACTGATGTACCATGACATCCAGGTCTCGTTGCACCTCCCCTTTTCCTAATCTGTCACCATTCAGATAATAGTCTGTCTCTCTGTTTTTACCACCAAAGTGGATAATCTCACATTTATCCACATTATACTTCATCTGCCATGCATTTGCCCACTCACCTAACCTATCCAAGTCACTCTGCAGCCTCATAGCATCCTCCTCGCAGCTCACACTGCCACCCAACTTAGTGTCATCCGCAAATTTGGAGATACTACATTTAATCCCCTCGTCTAAATCATTAATGTACAATGTAAACAGCTGGGGCCCCAGCACAGAACCTTGCGGTACCCCACTAGTCACTGCCTGCCATTCTGAAAAGTACCCATTTACTCCTACTCTTTGCTTCCTGTCTGACAACCAGTTCTCAATCCACGTCAGCACACTACCCCCAATCCCATGTTCTTTAACTTTGCACATTAATCTCTTGTGTGGGACCTTGTCAAAAGCCTTCCGAAAGTCCAAATACATCACATCAACTGGTTCTCCCTTGTCCACTCTACTGGAAACATCCTCAAAAAATTCCAGAAGATTTGTCAAGCACGATTTCCCTTTCACAAATCCATGCTGACTTGGACCTATCATGTCACCTCTTTCCAAATGCGCTGCTATGACATCCTTAATAATTGATTCCATCATTTTACCCACTACCGATGTCAGGCTGACCGGTCTATAATTCCCTGTTTTCTCTCTCCCTCCTTTTTAAAAAAGTGGGGTTACATTGGCTACCTTCCACTCCATAGGAACTGATCCAGAGTCTATGAAATGTTGGAAAATGACTGTCAATGCATCCGCTATTTCCAAGGCCACCACCTTAAGTACTCAGGCCCTGGGGATTTATCGGCCTTCAATCCCATCAATTTCCCCAACACAATTTCCCGACTAATAAGGATTTCCCTCAGTTCCTCCTTCTTGCTAGACCCTCTGACCCCTTTTATATTCGGAAGGTTGTTTGTGTCCTCCTTAGTGAATACCGAACCAAAGTACTTGTTCAATTGGTCTGCCATTTCTTTGTTCCCCGTTATGACTTCCCCTGATTCTGACTGCAGGGGACCTACGTTTGTCTTTACTAACCTTTTTCTCTTTACATATCTATAGAAACTTTTGCAGTCCGTCTTAATGTTCCCTGCAAGCTTCCTCTCGTACTCTATTTTCCCTGCCCTAATCAAACCCTTTGTCCTCCTCTGCTGAGTTCTAAATTTCTCCCAGTCCCCGGGTTCACTGCTATTTCTGGCCAATTTGTATGCCACTTCCTTGGCTTTAATATTACCCCTGATTTCCCTTGATAGCCATGGTTGAGCCACCTTCCCTTTTTTATATTTACGCCAGACAGGGATGTACAATTGTTGTAGTTCATCCATGCGGTCTCTAAATGTCTGCCATTGCCCATCCACAGTCAACTCCTTAAGTATCATTCGCAAATCTATCCTAGCCAATTCACGCCTCATACCTTCAAAGTTACCCTTCTTTAAGTTCTGGACCATGGTCTCTGAATTAACTGTTTCATTCTCCATCCTAATGTAGAATTCCACCATATTATGGTCACTCTTACCCAAGGGGCCTTGCACAACGAGATTGCTAATTAATCCTTTCTCATTACACAACACCCAGTCTAAGATGGCCTCCTCCCTAGTTGGTTCCTCGACATATTGGTCTAGAAAACCATCCCTTATGCACTCCAGAAAATCCTCCTCCACCGTATTGCTTCCAGTTTGGTTAGCCCAATCTATATGCAAATTAAAGTCACTCATGATAACTGCTACACCTTTATTGCATGCACCCCTAATTTCCTGTTTGATGCCCTCCCCAACATCACTACTACTGTTTGGAGGTCTGTGCACAACTCCCACTAACGTTTTTTGCCCTTTGGTGTTCTTCAGCTCTACCCAAATAGATTCTACATCATCCAAGCTAATGTCCTTCCTAACTATTGCATTAATCTCCTCTTTAACCAGTAATGCTACCCCACCTCCTTTTCCTTTTATTCTATCCTTCCTGAATGTTGAATACCCATGGATGTTGAGTTCCTGATCATCCTGGAGCCACGTCTCTGTAATCCCAATCACATCATATCTGTTAACATCTATTTGCACAGTTAATTCATCCACGTTATTACGGATAATCCTTGCATTAAGACACAAATCATCATCTGAGCAAATAAGTCAGCAGCCTTTGCTCCCTTTCCTGTATGAATGTACTCTCCACGAATATAAAAGCACAACATAAGTATGCATTGTACTTTAATACAAGTATTGGCCAAGTTCCATGCAATCACCCTACTCTTTCCTAACAATGTGCTTCTCCTGGGTGCCAACATATGCCATTCTATCACCCTTTTCTAGTGCTCCTTCTAAATATCACCTGAGGGCCAGGATTGAAGGAAATAGTTGACTCCTCATGCTGTATAGAGTGAGCATGGGACTAGGGGTCTAGCATGTGATGCTGTCTTGAGGAAGAATGGGTGAGCTACATCCTCTTGGGATTAAGGACACTGATAAAGAGTTGGAAGGCAAATATGTTCTTGTTCAGAGTAAAAGTTTCTAAATTACAATATTACAATGTAGACCTTCATTAGTTTTAAATGTTCTGTCCAAACAGTTGCACATTACTAAATAACTACTTTGTTTAAAGTTAATTCTAGGCAATCCCACACTTTAAAGGAAGCAATAAGAAAATAAAGATAAATCAAAATAATGCGTAACTTACTTCATCTGCATTCTTTTCCATGTAACAGAAAGTATACTCATCAGCATCTAGCAAGAAAAAGTAGTTCCCATAGAGGCAGAGCTTAGCTCCAACAAACAGATCATGCTGAGTAAAGTACTCAGATAGCTCACTCTTGTACAGTTCCTGGCCAGGTTTTTTTATTCGTGCTCTTTCCAGAAATTTACCACCAAGAATACCTGTAGGTATAATATTTTATTTTAAAAGGCAACATTTTTAAAGATACATAATGTGTCATTTATAAAAACTGTTAATATAGATTTTGTATTAACAAACAACCAGGTGACATATTTAAAGAATGTCAATGAATAAAAGTTTTTAATCAACATTGAAGTCTAAGCTAGAAAACAAAATGTAGTCCAAACCAACAGACAGGTTTGCCAGACTCAGTTGGTGCAGTCTAGTAGAGGAAGTGAAAATCAGACAAAGGGCAGACCTTTTCTGTGCCACTGAGGCTAAAGATCTGGCAGCCCAGCCCAGTCCTGGAGCAGGTCTGACAGCAGCCATCAGTGCATTTCTGGGTTTCTCCATCCCCCTCTGACTTGATCAGGATCGTGTGGCTGGGGAGTAATATACATATAAAAGTATAAAGTTAATAAATGGTTTTGCGAGCACTGATTAGCTTCGTGTCTCTAACGGCAGTTAAAATTGAGAAGCAACTGGCTAAAGGGAAATTTTGCCAAGAAAAATAAGGGGGGAAATTTTAACCTAAAAGAACGGGTGGATTGGGAGCATGTGGATAGTTAAAAATGTGAATCCCGACCTGACCCCTTCTTCATCCCGGTCACTTCCAGTTTTAACAGAGGCAGGATGGGCCGGGCAGCCAAACCGCTGCCAGGTGGTGAGCGGCCTATTTAAATATTATAATGTGGCTGGAAGTCTCTTCTTTAGCTTCCATTTGGTATTTAACTGTAGCTGGTCGTGTTTTGCACACTTCGTAAAACTCAGCACCTACAGCAAGCTGAGAACTGCTGCATCCAGGAGCGAAGTGTCTTTACACCTACCTCCTGGATCCAGGCTCCATGCCTAATACAGCCCCGCAATCAGAGACCCACCCCACCCAGGCTCACACCCGCCCCCCCCCCCCCCCCACCGATGATTCTCCGGCGGCCCCGTTGTTTTCCCCCATTACCGCCCCGATGGTCTCACCCTCCACCCTCTCCACCCAATGCTCAGACGTCTGGCCCCAATCCATTCTTCCCTCCCTCTCCCTGATGCTCCGGCCCCAATCCTCTTTCCTACCCCCACCCCCTCATAATCCTCCTCCAGCTGACCCAGGCCCCCAACCAATTCCTCTCTCCCTCCTCTCTGCAGCCTAGTGCCACAGGCCTATCCACCCACACTCAGCCAGCCTCTCCATCTGAATGGCTGCAAGTGGGAAACAGAGGCTGTCTGTGCAAATATGGCCATGCCGTTAAAGTTGGCAGGGCCTGTGGGAAACCCTCTCTCCCAGGTTTTCCGACTGCCTCGGAGCCCCAGCTCGTCTTCCCCATTAAAATTCAGCCCAAGATTTCATTATTTAAAAATTCCACTGTATTGGGTATTGAATCCAATTTGATGTGTATTCAAACAGTGCCACAAATGTTACATAATACAAATGATTTATTCTGAAAATTACTGTAAACTCGAGTATAAGCTGATAGAGATTTGGAACTTCAAGAGAAACAGGGCTGGATTCTCTTCCATGGTGGAACCACCACTTCACCAGCCACATCACTGTACCTTAACCTCACAAGCAGCAGCCCAGAAACACCCACCTGAAATTGGAGCAAGGAAAGAAGATTTTTCAGAGGGAATTATTTCATGGATTTTCATCTGTTGCTCCCCGCCCTCCTCGCCCCCCCCCCCCCCCACCCCACTATACCCGCTGCAACCCTGAGCCGAATGACCCCCCCTGATCCTGGTCCTGCTGCAACCCTGGCCTGTAGAACTTCAACTCGCACGGGGAGCGGGACTGGGAGCGGGAGGGCCATTTGGCCAGGATTGCAGCAGGTACAGCAGGGGAAGCAGTCCTTTCTGGCCGGGGTTACAGCGGGAGAGCGGGCTTCTACTTGCTTCAGCTGCCAGTGTGTCTCTGGTTGCCCTGGCAACCTCAGCTTTTCGCGCATGCCCACAGAGTTTTTGCGCACACTTGAAGCTCCGTCCCCAGAATTAACTTCGGGTAGTGGGCACCAAATTTAATTTTACTTTGGGGAAAGTTGCAAGTTTTTTTTGCCATAATCAGGCAAAAAAATATCATATGTTATTGTACGCGGTCACCAAAATCAGGAAATAAGGGCCATAAGAACATAAGAACATAAGAATTAGGAACAGGAGTACGCCATCTAGCCCCTCGAGCCTGCTCCGCCATTCAACAAGATCATGGCTGATCTGGCCGTGGACTCAGCTCCACTTACCCGCCCGCTCCCCATAACCCTTAATTCCCTTATTAGTTAAAAATCTATCTATCTGTGACTTGAATACATTCAATGAGCTAGCCTCAACTGCTTCCTTGGGCAGAGAATTCCACAGATTCATAACCCTCTGGGAGAAGAAATTCCTTCTCAACTCTGTTTTAAATTGGCTCCCCCGTATTTTGAGGCTGTGCCCCCTAGTTCTAGTCTCCCCGACCAGTGGAAACAACTTCTCTGCCTCTATCTTGTCTATCCCTTTCATTATTTTAAATGTTTCTATAAGATCACCCCTCATCCTTCTGAACTCCAACGAGTAAAGACCCAATCTACTCAATCTATCATCATAAGGTAACCCCCTCATCTCCGGAATCAACCTAGTGAATCGTCTCTGTACCCCCTCCAAAGCCAGTATATCCTTCCTTAAGTAAGGCGACCAAAACTGCACGCAGTACTCCAGGTGCGGCCTCACCAATACCCTATACAGTTGCAGAAGGACCTCCCTGCTTTTGTACTCCATCCCTCTCGCAATGAAGGCCAACATTCCATTCGCCTTCCTGATTACCTGCTGCACCTGCAAACTAACTTTTTGGGATTCATGCACAAGGACCCCCAGGTCCCTCTGCACCGCAACATGTTGTAATTTCTCCCCATTCAAATAGTATTCCCTTTTTTTGTTTTTTTTCCCAAGGTGGATGACCTCACACTTTCCAACATTGTATTCCATCTGCCAAACCTTAGCCCATTTGCTTAACCTATCTAAATCTCTTTGCAGCCTCTCTGTGTCCTCTACACAACCCGCTTTCCCACTAATCTTTGTGTCATCTGCAAATTTTGTTACACTACACTCTGTCCCCTCTTCCAGGTCATCTATGTATATTGTAAACAGTTGTGGTCCCAGCACCGATCCCTGTGGCACACCACTAACCACCGATTTCCAACCCGAAAAGGACCCATTTATCCCGACTCTCTACTTTCTGTTGGCCAGCCAATTCTGTATCCATGCTAATACATTTCCACTGACCCCGCGTACCTTTATCTTCTGCAGTAACCTATTGTGTGGCACCTTATCGAATGCCTTTTGGAAATCTAAATACACCACATCCATCGGTACACCTCTATCCACCATGCTCATTATATCCTCAAAGAATTCCAGTAAATTAGTTAAACATGATTTCCCCTTCATGAATCCATGCTGCGCCTGCTTGATTGCACTATTCCTATCTAGATGTCCCGCTATTTCTTCCTTAATGATAGTTTCAAGCATTTTCCCCACTACAGATGTTAAACTAACCGGCCTATAGTTACCTGCCTTTTGTCTGTCCCCTTTTTTAAACAGAGACGTTACATTGGCCTTAAAGAGATAAACAGGGGCCTTAAAACCCAAATCTTAGGGGTCAGACCTTTAAAATAATTCTTAAAGAGCATCAAACATATGTGCAGTCAATGAAGATGCTGTTCCAGAATGTGCTGAAGATCATAGGTTACTTGGAGGGGTCGACTACTCTCATCTGCGGCACCATTTGTATAAGCATGTACGGATTATACAGTCCTCAAAGCACAAGTCTAAGCACACAGCTACAGTGCATTTTTACCTGAGTTCAACTGAGGAGGTTCAAAAATACTAATAGTGTCATCACTCAAAAAATATGAAAGTACAAATTTCCGTTCACAGTTGATTTGATTGTCTGTATGTAGTTTGGCACTGAACCGGAGCACATTGCTTTCCAGTCCCTGTCTGAAAAAAGGTTCATGTTACCAATCAGATACTGAAGTCATCATTATTTATTATATTTTATATTATATATATATTAAAAATTACACAGAATATATTATAAATTACACAGGTGTTGAACACAGAAGTTGAACACAGAAATGAAAGAGATATATAGCAAGAAAAGCAAAATAATTAGAAAGGCTAAGATGAGGGCATAAAAAAAGACTGGCAGTTGGCAAAAAGAGAAATAATAAAGGAAAATAGTACATGAATATTTAAAGAAAGGATAGAAATAATTAGTGATGAAAAGGGATATCTCCTCATGGGGGTATGATGGAATGGAAGAGATAATTTATGAGCACTTTGCCTAGGTTTTAGCAGAATAGTCATGAAAGTTACAAAAGGAGATGGTGGACCAATTTGATAGGATAACTATAGATAAGGAAATATTTTTGAAAAATTGGTGGAATTCAAAGTGGAAAAGACAGCAGGCCCTGATGGCATGCACCCTAGAACTGAGAGAGCTCAAAGAGAAATAGCAGAGGCCCACAATCTTTCGAACATTCTAAAATATAGAAATGGTACTGGGAATGAAAGGTTATCAATGTAAACACCTCTGTTCAGAAAGGGATAAACCAGGTACTTGCAGACAACATAATATCAGTCGTGAGTATACTTCTAGAGGCCATTATACGGGATCACCTACAAAGACGTACGCTATTTAATGACAGCCAATTCAGGTACAAGTTTGTAAAAGGCAAGTCATGTGTGATAACTTTAATAGAGTTCTTTGAGCAAATAACAGAGTATATTGATTAAGGAAATGTAGAAATTCATATACTGTGTATCTGAATTTTCACAAAATCATTTGATAAGATGCTGAAAGGGCTTTTTGATAAAATTGAGGCACAGGGCATCAAAAAAAATATGGTAGCAAGGCTAGAAAGTCGGCTAAAGGATACAAAACAAAGAGGCATGGCTAATTGATGTTTTTCAGACTAGATGAATGTAAACAGATAGGTCTAGATGCCTGTCATATTGGAATAAAGTGCAACATGAGCGTTGGAAGCCACCATCCCCATATTGGTAAAGGCTTCTCCATTGACACCTGAAACAGGAATTAGGTCCTTTGTATTTGCAAATAGTGGGGCTAATGCCCATTTGAAGTCCCCTTCATAAATTTTGATTGCGCATGACCGCAGCATGCGCCGGACATGTGTTACATGCTCTAATTCGGACACAATCCAATTTCTAGACCATCATGTTCTTAGTTCCCACAATTAAAATCCAGTCCTCTGCTCCCTTAAAATTGTGTTCGCTCTCAGTAGAAGAGCTGGATGGTTTGGATGGCCATTTTCATTCTTAACTTTCTTTTATGTACTTTACTCAGTAGTGAGTTCACAAGACCAAAAACTAATTGCAGATGTGGAAGGCTTTTTGGCAAATCTTATTCCATTCATCTAGAAAGGGTCTAAAGTCCCGCTATTGCAGCATACAATTTTTATTTGAATGATTCTGGTTACTGACAACTCTTAAAAATAAATGGAACATTAAAGTGAGAAATAAGCTTCAAAAGTAGAAAAGAAAAAGAAAAAAAATACATGCTTAAGATTTATATAAACAACAATGGCCTGGAATTTGCGGTCGGGATGACTTTGAAACTGACAGCAACTGCAGAAATCACGAAGTTGCAGTCTGTCAATGATAGGTCCAAAACTGGCTGTGCCCCGCCCCTCACAGATCTTGCAATCAGTGAAAGGTCGTAATTCATTTAAACTGACAAAAACTTTGGTTCTTCCACAATAAGTACGCTGTTAAACTCCCTACTAAAAGTTAGACCCACAGGGATTAGATGTAACTGGGGTTTTAACAGTGTTTTGACTGCTAACTAAATGTTAAGGACCTGGAAAACGAATTTTGATTTTGTGCAGTTTGAAATTTGTCCATTTTAATACAAATTCAAATTTTTAAGAAACTTAAAAAAATATTGTAATATTATTTAAGTTTGTCCGTCTTTACTTCAGGTTTGCCTTTTCCCGATGTGAAAGCCTCAATCTTTCTTGTGCTCGCTAACTATTTTAAAAAGTTAGAATTTTAAGAGCTTACTCACTTCCTTGTTTGTTGTTTGTGAGAATTCTGCCTTTTGATTGGCTGTTTAGACAGCCTGTTGATGTCACAGCAGTTTGAACAAGGGAATCCCCACTACAGTTCGTTGAATTGAATTGTGGGTTGGAAAACCCAAAGTTCAGAACACAGGGATTGCGAGATCCTTGTGCGGAGCATACTTCGGGGCCAGCAGCGAATGTCTTTGCTTCGCTGCTGACCGCAAATTCCAGGCCATTATATAATCCACCATCCATAGATACACAATATTCTGAGGTCTGCCATTATTTAGCATTATCGTTCAGTGATAGCAAAGAAAAATGTTTGCATGAGCAGAAGCTAAAAAAGTTCAATATCTATTATAAAAGGAATTGAATGGATAGCAGAAATAGGGAGTAATTCAGTTGTGAACGCCAAATGACGGAAGGTTCACTTAGTGTTCATGATGTCATCTGAACCCCTCAAATGGACAACTGTCTTGTATTTACTCCCACGGCATTCTGTCTTACCTGTCCTTCTCCATGAATTTCATTATATCACGTCGTGGAGCTTTGGGTTCCAGGCTTAGGGTAGAGTTGAGGGAGTCCTCTTCTGATCCAAAACCAGTGTATGGAGGGATTTTTCTTTCAACTTGAGTGGTTGGTGTTGATTTGTATTTGACTGGTGTGAAGTCCACTGTTAATTAATAAAACATAAACCATGTTTTGCCTGGTTATTCCAATTTGAAAAACAATCGTGCAGTTCATCTTAGAATATTAAACATATGAATCATTTTACAACCAATATTACAGATTCTTTCAATACAAGAGATGAAAGAAACACCTTTATTTCCAATCATAATTTAATTACTTAAAAATTTGTGGATAATTCATATATTGCACACTCTATCACCATCCCTGGGCATGTCCTGTCTCACGGCAGGACAGGCCAATCAGGTGGCACAGTGATATACAGTTGGCCCTGGGAGTCCTCAACATTGACTCCAGACCCCATGAAATCTTGTAGCTTCAGGTCAAGCATGGGCAAGGGAACCTTCTGCTGATTACTACCTCCCGCCCTCCCTCATCTGATGAATCCAGTACTCCTCCATGTTGAACACCACTTGGAAGAAGCACTGAGAGTAGCAAGGGCACTGTATGTACTCTGGGTGGGGGACTTCAATGTCCATCATCAGGAATGGCTCGGTAGCACCACTACTGACCAAGCTGGCCAAGTCCTAAAACAGTGACCACCACATAGTCCTTGTGGAGACGAAGTCCCTTCTTCACACTGAGGACACACTCCATCATGTTGTGTGGCACTACCGCCATGCTAAATGGGATAGATTCAAAACAGATCTAGCAGCTCAAAACTGGGCATCCATGAGGGACTGTGGGCCATCAGCAGCAGCAGAATTGTATTTGTCATGTATGTATGCTTGGGGTTACTAGCTACCAGATGGCGCGACTGTCTAAGGTCATTGGGCTGTACGCATGTGTGTGCAGCCCAGGTATAAAAGGCAAGCCATCATGTAATGTAATCACTTTGGGCCCGAATAAAGCAGAGCCAGGTTTGTACCTGTGTTAGTTTACAGTATTCAGTCTATCGAGTTATTACAAACATAACATTTGGCGACGAGGTAACTTAAGAACCTTCACATGCAAAAATAAGCACAATTGGAATTCTGGAGAGATTCGTGGAGGGAGAGGACTGGACAGATTTTGTAGCTCGCCTGGAGCAGTACTTCGTAGCAAACAAAATGGAGAAACCCACTGACGCAGTTAGGCGCAGGGCGGTCTTCCTCACGGTTTGCGGTCCGAAAATCTATGGACTTATAAAGAATCTTCTCTTGCCTGCAAGTCCAATGCACAAGGACTATGAGGAATTGTGTGCTCTGGTAGGTGACCATCTCAAACCAGAAGAAGGTATCATCATCTCACAATATTGATTCTACAAGCACGTTCGTTCTGAGGGCCAGGATGTGTCGGAATTCGCTGCCAACCTAAAACATCTAGCTAGACCGTGTAAGTTCGAAAAAGCATTGGGAGACACGCTGCGGGATTTCTTTGTAATCGGCATCAACCACGAGGTGATTCTGCGTAAGCTACTGGTGGCGGAAATGCTGGACTTGAGCAAGACCATCACGATTGCCCAGGCATGCATGACAACGGCTAAACACAAAGCAGATATGATCGGAAAATCGGAACTCGGCAAGTACTGTAAACAAGATTATATCGTCGTTTGGCAGAGCTGCATATGGCAGGGCCTACTCGACTGCATATGTGAAACCTGTGGCTGCTCAAAGTCCGCCAACAGGAATGAATCCGATTTCACCGTGTTGACATTGTGGGGGCAATCAATGGCCTCATCAGTGTCGGTTTAAACAGTATATTTGTAAAGGCTGTTTGAGACGGGGGCACCTCCAGCACATATGTCCGCAACTGAGCAAGCATGCAGCGACACACCATGTTGAGGGTGATGACCAGTATAGTGCGGATCCAGATATGCAATCCAAGATACCAGAGGAGGAAGTGTATGGACTGTATTCGTTCCTAACAAAGAGCCAACTGATAATGATTAATGTGAAACTTAACAGTGTGCCGGTACTGATGGAATTGGACATGGGTGCGAGTCAATCAATAATGAGCCAAAGCGCATTCGACAAGCTGTGAGACACTAAGGCTGTGAGGCCTAAGCTGAGTCCAGTCAATGCCAAGTTGTGTACGTACACTAAAGAACTCATAATGGTGATTGGCAGTGCAGAAATCAGGGTGTCATATGATGGTGCGGTTCATGATTTACCGTTATGGATTGTTCCAGGCAATGGTCCAACGCTGTTCGGCAGGAATTGGCTAGGAAAAATCAAATGGAATTGGAACGATATCAAACATTGTCATTGGAGGATGATACTCCATGTGCTCAAGTGCTGAGCAAGTTCCCCTCGTTGTTTGAATCAGGCATCGGCAATTTCATGGGAGCCAAGGTGCAGATCCACGTGGACTCGGATGCAAGACCCATCCATCATAAAACTCAGGCGGTTCCGTACATGATGAGGGAGAAGGTCGAAATTGAACTGGACAGACTCTAGTGTGAAAGGGTCATATCACCGGTCGAATTTAACGAATGGGCCAGCCCCATTGTTCCTGAGTTGAAGAATGATGGCACTGTCAGGATTTGTGGAGACTACAAGGTTACGATCAACCGAGTTTCAAAACAGGATCAATAGCGAAGGCTGATTACCTGTTGCAATGCTAGGAAGGGGGGGGGGGGGGGGGGGGGGGAAGTCGTTCACTAAACTGGATCTGACGTCGGCCTACATGACACAGGAGCTGGTCGAGACGTCGAAGAAACTTACATGCATCAACACTCATAAAGGACTGTTTATCTACAACAGGCGTCCTTTCAGAATTCGCTCGGCTGCAGCCATATTTCGGATGAACATGGAGAGTCTACTGAAATCTGCCCCAAGTACCGTCGTGTTCCAAGATGACATCTTGGTCACAGGTCGTGACACCACTGAACATCTGAACAACCTGGAAGAGGTTCTACATTGTCTGGACAAAGTGCGACTCAGACTGAAACGTTCGAAGTACGTCATCATGGCACCGGAAGTCGAATTCCTGGGGAGGAAAATTGCTGCTGACGGCATCAGGCCTACAGACTCGAAAACCAAGGCCATCAAAAATGCACCCAAGCCTCAGAATGTGACGGAGCTGTGTTCGTCCCTTGGTCTACTCAACTACTTCGGTAATTTCCTACCTTGATTGAGCACCTTATTAGAGCCACTGCACATGCTGCTAAGGAAAGGCGCCAACTGGGTTTGGGGTGCGTCTCAAGACAGAGCTTTTGAGAAAGCTATTAATCTGCTTTGATCTAACAAGCTGCTGGTACATTATATGTGTATGGGTCTAGTATTGGCCTGTAATACTTCGTCATATGGAGTTGGTTGCATGCTCCAACAAGCTAATGAGTCGGGTAAACTATAACCTGTTGCGCATGCTTCTAAAAGTTTTCAAAGAAGGAAAGAGCCAACAGCATGGAAGAAAAAGAAGCATTAACCTGTGTGTATGGGGTTAAAAAGATGCATCAGTACCTGTTTGGTCTTCGGTTTGAACTGGAAACAGATCACAAGCCACTCATTTCATTGTTTTCAGAAAACAAAGGTATAAATACCAATGCATCGTCCCGCATGCCTATGATTATGTCATTCGCCATCGACCTGGCACCGAAAATTGTGCCGATGCACTGAGCCGTCTGCCGTTGCCACACCGGAGGTGGAGACACCACAACCTGCAGACCTACTGTTGTCATGGATGCTTTTGAAAGTGAAGGAACCCTTGTCACGGCTCAACAAGTTAAGACCTGGACCAGCCAGGACCCGATATTATCAGTTGTGAAACATTGTGACCTTAGTGCTGATTGGTCTGCCATACCCAAGCAAATGGGTGATGAGATCAAACCTTACAACCGTCGCAAAGATGAACTATCTATTTAGTCAGATTGTTTACTGTGGGGTAATCGTGTTGTTATGCCTAAGAAAGGCGGAGAGAAATTTGTACATGACCTACATAGCACTCATCCCGGTATTGTCATGATGAAAGCCATTGCCAGGTCTCATGTATAGTGGCCTGGAATTGATTTGATCTGGAATCATGTGTGCATCAGTGCAACACTTGCATGCAGCTAAGTAAAGCACCAGCGGAATCGCTGCTGAGTCTGTGGTCGTGGCATCTAAACCATGGTCCAGGATCCACATCGACTTTGCAGGTCCCTTCCTGGGAAAAATGTTTTTAGTTGTGGTGGATGCATATTCCAAGTGGATAGAGTGTATAATCATGTCATCCAATACATCCACAGCTACCATTGAGAGCCTTCGTGTCATGTTTGCCACTCATGGTCTGCCTGACATGGTTGTAAGCGACACCTGACCTTGCTTCACTAGTCTGGAGTTTCAAGAGTTCATGAAGCTCAATGGTATCAAACATATGAGGTCAGCTCCATTCAAACCCACATCTAATGGTCAAGCAGAGCATGCTGTCCAAACCATCAAGCAGAGTATGAAACGCGCAACTCAAGGTTCACTGCAGACTCGCTTGTCACGCATATTGCTTAGTTACAGGACAAGACCCCAAACACTTACTGGAGTTCCCCCTGTTGAACTATTGATGAAGAGAGGTCTCAAGACCAGGTTCTCTCTTGTCCACCCTGACTTGAATGATCATGTTGAATACAGACGTCAAAGTCAGCAGTGATATCGCCCATTTCTGTCAACGATCTTGTGTATGTACTAAATTATGGTCAAGGTCCCAAGTGGATCGCCGGTACTGTTACGGCCCAGGAGGGTAACAGAATGTTTATCGTCAAGCTCAAGAATGGGCAAACATGCAGGAAACATATTGATCAGATAAAGCTACGGCACACGGATAAACCGGAACAGTCTGAGGAAGACACAATCAGTGACCAACTAACCTACCCTCAGTCATCAAAGGACTCCACTGTCATCAATGAATCTGGACTTTCAATCCCTGACATGGTCATTGCCACTCCCATCAGATCGACTACCCAGCCCTCAGTCATAACAGACTCAGAACGCTCATCCAAGGCTGGAGTTGAACTGAGATGATCAACTCGGGAGCGGAAAGCCCCAGAGCATCTCAATTTGCAAAAAGACTGTTACTAATATCTTAAAGGGGGACATTGTCATGTATGTATGTTTGGGGTTACTAGCCACCAGATGGCGCGACTGTTGGAGGTCACTGGGCTGCACGCACGTGTGTGCAGCCCAGGTATAAAAGGCAAGCCATCATGTAATGTAATCACTTTGGGCCCTAATAAAGCAGTGCCAGGTTTTCAGCTGTGTTAGTTTACAGTATTCAGTCTATCGAGTTATTACATAGAAACATAGAAACATAGAAAATACGTGCAGGAGTAGGCCATTCAGCCCTTCGAGCCTGCACCACGATTCAATAAGATCATGGCTGATCATTATCTCAGTACCCTTTTGCTGCTTTCTCTCCGTACCCCTTGATCCCTTTAGCCGTAAGGGCCATATCTAACTCCCTCTTGAATATATCCAATGAACTGGCATCAACTACTCTCTGCAGTAGAGAATTCCACAGGTTAACAACTCTCTGAGTAAAGAAGTTTCTCGTCATCTCGGTCATAAATGGCTTACTCCTATCCTTAGACTATGTCCCAGCTCTGGACTTCCCCAACATCGGGAACATTCTTCCTGCAAGTAACATGTCCAGTCCCGTCAGAATTTTATATGTTTCTATGAGATCCCCTCTCAGCCTTCTAAACTCCAGTGAATACAGGCCCAGTCGATTCAGTTTCTCCTCGTATGTCAGTCCTGCCATCCCGGGAATCAGTCTGGTGAACATTCGCTGCACTCCCTCAATAGCAAGAACGTCTTTCCTCAGATTAGGAAACCAAAACTGAACACAATATTCCAGGTGAGGCCTCACCAAGGCCCTGTACAACTGTAGTAAGATCTCCCTGCTCCTATATTCAAATCCCCTAGCTATGAAGGCCAACATGCCATTTGCCTTCTTCACCACCTGCTGTACCTGCATGCCAATTTTCAATGACTGATGTATCATGACACCCAGGTCTGGTTGCACTTTGCCTTTTCCTAATCTGCCGCCATTCAGATAATATTCTGCCTTCGTGTTTTTTCCACCAAAGTGGATGACCTCACATTTATCCACATTATACTGCATCTGCCATGCATTTGCCCACTCACCTAACCTGTCTAAGTCACCTTGCAGCCTCTTAGCATCCTCATCACAGCTCACACTGCCACCCAGCTTAGTGTCATCTGCAAACTTGGAGATATTACACTCAATTCCTTCATCTAAATCATTAATGTAGATTATAAATAGCTGGGGTCCCAGCACTGAGCCCTGCGGCACCCCACTAGTCACTGCCTACCATTCTGAAAAGGACCCGTTTATCCCGACTCTCTGCTTCCTGTCTGCCAACCAGTTCTCTATCCACGTCAGTACATTACCCCCAATACCATGTGTTTTAATATTCCACATCAATCTCTCGTGTGGGACCTTGTCAAAAGCCTTCTGAAAGTCCAAATACACCACATCCACTGGTTCTCCCTTATCCACTCTACTAGTTACATCCTCAAAAAATTCTAGAAGATTTGTCAAGCATGATTTCCCTTTCATAAATCCATGCTGACTTTGACCGATCCTGTCACTGCTTTCCAAATGTGCTGCTATTTCATCTTTAATAATTTATTACAACATTTTCCCCACTACTGATGTCAGGCTAACCAGTCTATAATTCCCCGTTTTCTCTCTCCCTCCTTTCTTAAAAAGTGGTGTTACATTAGCTACCCTCCAGTCCATAGGAACTGATCCAGAGTCGATAGACTGCTGGAATATGATCACCAATGTGCATCCACTATTTCCAGGGCCACTTCCTTAAGTACTCTGGGGTGCAGACGATCAGGCCCTGTGGATTTATCGGCCTTCAATTCCATCAATTTCCCTAATACTATTTCCTGACTAATAAGGATTTCCTTCAGTTCCTCCTTCTCACTAGACCCTCGGCCCCCTAGTATTTCCAGAAGGTTATTTGTGTCTTCCTTCGTGAAGACAGAACCAAAGTATTTGTTCAATTGGTCTGCCATTTCTTTGTTCCCCATTATAAATTCACCTGATTCTGTCTGCAAGGGACCTACATTTGTCTTCACTAAGCTTTTTCTCTTCACATATCTATAGAAGCTTTTGCAGTCAGTTTTTATGTTCCCAGCAAGCTTTCTCTCATACTCTATTTTCCCCCTCCTAATTAAACTCTTTGTCCTCCTCTGCTGAATTATAAAATTCTCCCAGTCCTCAGGTTTGCTACTTTTTCTGGCAAATTTATATGCCTCTTCCTTGGATTTAACACTATCCTTAATTTCCCTTGTTCGTCACGATTGAGCCACCTTCCCCGTTTTATTTGTACTCCAGACCGGGATGTACAATTGTTGAAGTTCATCCACGTGATCTTTAAATGTTTGCCATTGCCTATCCACCGTCAACTCTTTAAGTATCATTCGCCAGTCTATTCTAGCCAATTCACATCTAATACCATCGAAGTTACCTTTCCCTAAGTTCAGGACCCTAGTCTCTGAATTAACTGTGTCGCTCTCCATCTTAATAAAGAATTCTACCATATTATGGTCACTCTTCCTCAAGGGGCCTCGCACAACAAGATTGCTAATTAGTCCTTTCTCATTACACATGACCCAGTCTAGGATGGCCAGCTCTCTAGTTGGTTACTCGACATATTGGTCTAGAAAACCATCCCTAATACACTCCAGGAAATCCTCCTCCACCGTATTGCTACCAGTTTGGTTAGCCCAATCTTTCTGTAGATTAAAGTCGCCCATGATAACTGCTGTACCCTTATTGCATGCATCCATAATTTCTTGTTTGATGCTGTCCCCAACCTCACTACCACTGTTTGGTGGTCTGTACACAACTCCCACTAACGTTTTCTGCCCTTTGGTATTCCGCAGCTCTACCCATACAGATTCCACATCATCCAAGCTAATGTTCTTCCTTATTTCCTCTTTAACTAGCAACGTTACCCCACCTCCTTTTCCTTTCTGTCTATCCTTCCTGAATGTTGAATACCCCTGGATGTTGAGTTCCCAGCCTTGGTTACCCTGGAGCCATGTCTCAGTGATGCCAATTATATCATATTTGTTACTAGCTGCCTGTGGAATTAATTCATCCACCTTATTCTGAATACTTCTCACATTGAGGCACAGAGCCTTCAGGCTTGTCTTTTTAACACACGTTGCCCCTTTGGAATTTTTGCTGTAATGTGGCCATAACAGGATTCCACCACAATCTGTAACCTCATGGCCCGGCATATATCTCACTCTCCCATTACCATCAAGCCAGGGGACCAACCCTGCTTCAATGAGGAGTGTAGAAGAGTATGCCTGGAGCAGCGCCAGGCATAGCTAAAAATGAGGTGCTAACCTACATGCATGCTAAAAAGCGGAAGCAGCATGCTATAGACAGGGCTAAGCAATCCCACAATCAACGGATCAGATCAAAGCTCTGCAGTCCTGCCACATCCAGTCATGAATGGTGGTGGATCATTAAACAACTAAAAGGAGAAGGAGGCTCCATGAATATCCCCATCCTCAATGATGGCAGAGCCCAGAACGTGAGTACAAAGACAAGGCTGAAGCATTTGCAACCATATTCAGCCAGAAGTGCCGAGTGGATGATCCCTATCGGCCTCCTCCTGAGGTTCCCACCATCACAGAAGCTAGTCTTCAGCCAATTCGACTCACTCCACGTGATATCAAGAAATGGCTGAGCACACTGGATACAGCAAAGGCAATGGGCCCCGACAACTTCCCGGTTGTTGTGCTGAGGACTTATGCTCCAGAACTAGCTGCACCTCTAGCCAAGCTGTTCCAGTACAGCTACAACACTGGCATCTATCCAACAATGTGGAAAACTGCCCAGGTACGTCCTATCCACAAAAAGCAGGACAAATCCAATCTGGCCAATTACCACCCCATCAGTCTACTCTCAATCATCAGCAAAGTGATGGAAGATGTCGTCGACAGTGTCATCAAGTGGCACTTGCTCACCAATAACCTGCTCACTAATGCCCAGTTTGGGTTCCGCCAGGACCACTCGGCTCCAGACCTCATTACCTTGATCCAAACATGGACAAAAGAGCTGAATTCCAGAGGTGAGGGGAGAGTGACTGCCCTTGACATCAAGGCAGCATTTGACCAAGTGTGGCACCAAGGAACCCTAGTAAAACTGAAGTCAATGGGAATCAGGGGGGAAACTCTCCACTGGCTAGAGTCATACCTAGCACAAAGGAAGATGGTTGTATTTGTTGGAGGTCAATCATTTCAAAAACTCCAGGACATCGCTACAGGAGTTCCTCAGTGCAGTGTCCTAGACGCAACCATTTTCAGCTGTTTCATCAATGACCTTCCCTCCATCATAAAGTCAGAAATGGGAATGTTTGCTGATGATTGCACAGTGTTCAGTTCCGTTCGCAACTCCTCAGATAATGAAGCAGTCCATGCCCGAATGCAGCAAAATCTGGATGCCACACAAGTGCCAGGCAATGACTATCTCCGACAAGCAAGAGTCTACCCACCGCCCCTTGACATTCAACAGCCGAATCCCCCACCATCAACATGCTGGAGGTCACCATTGACCAGAAACTTAACTGGACCAGCCACATTAATACTGTGGCTACAAGCGTAGGTCAGAGGCTGGGTATTCTGTGTCGAGTGTCTCAGCTCCTGACTCCCCAAAGCCTTTCCACCATTTACAAGGCACAAGTCAGGAGTGTGATGGAATACTCTCCAAGTGCCTGGATGAGTGCAGCTTCAACAACACTCAAGAGGCTTGACAGCATCCAGGACAAAGCAGCCTGCGTGATTGGTACTCCATCCACCACCTTAAACATTCACTTCTTCCATCACCAGTGCACCGTGGCTGCAGTGTGTACCATCTACAAGATGCACTGCAGCAACTCGCCAAGGCTTCTTCGGAACACCTGCCAAAGCCGCAACCTCTACCATCTAGAAGGACATACCATCACCTCCATATTCCCCTCCAAGTTATACACCATCCTGGCTTGGAAATATATTGTTGTTCCTTCATCATCACTGGGGGAAATCCTGGAACTCTCTCCCTAATAGCACTGTGGGTGTACCTTCACCACAAGGACTGCAGCAATTCAAAAAGGCAGCTCACCACCACCTTCTCAAGGGCACTTAGGGATGGGCAGTAAATGCTGGCCTTGCCAGTGACACTCACATCCCAGGAACGAATTTTTAAAAACACCAAGAAGCATGTAAATATCTAAATACCCAAGTAGTGACTTCCAAGCACACCACTCCCCACCTTGCCACCTCAACCAAATGCATTTTGGAGATGACATAAAGGTTCCTATGCCTTGGAAAACTTCCCTCAGCCTCTTCAACTAGCACTCCATACCAGTCAGTAGGATCTGCAATCACAGTAACTGTTGGTATATCTTTTTCTCGTACTGCATCTGGTCACCCAAAATATTTAAGGAGCTCGCTGTGGTGTCAACAAAAGCACTAGCTGTAGGATTAATCCTGCCTGTCAACCCGACTGCTGCAGCTTGCCCCTACACTGCTGCTTTTGTTCAAAATGGATTCCCATCACCATAAAGGTGAGCGCTTGTACTTGCATCTAAAACAAGACTTCAAAATGGTTATTGTCTTCTCTATCACGCTTCTTATAGTGTCATGGGCCTCATGATATCTGTTGGCTCCCGGGGTCTACAGAAGCCTGATTGAAATCATGATCTCGACCTAATGGATGTATGGTAAATAAAAAGGAAAAAATCTGCCAATGTTGAAAATTGGAAACAAAAACAGAAACTACTGGAAGAACACAGTCAGCATTTGTGAAGAGTACAGGTAAGTCAATGTTTCAGGCTACAACTTCTTCTATTCTGAAGAAGAACTAGAACTCAACCGCCTCTGACAGGTTCTTTAAATGCAAGAATATTTTGGTCCAGCAGTTGTATGTAGATTTTCTGCATTATGTTGAATTTTGGCGAAGTCCCATATTTCGTTGGGGCCCGAGAACAGGCCCTGTAGGTCCTTGCGTTAATCCGCAACTGTCCCCCTCTCTTTCAAACCCAATCCCCTCCTCAAAAAATCTACTCTTGATCCCTCTGACCTTGCAATCGAGTGCCCCATTTTCAATCTCCATTTCCTCCCCAAAGTCCTTGAACAAGTTATTGCTTCCCAAATCCGTGCCCATCTTTTCTGCAACTTCCCGTTTCAATCTTTCCAATCAGGTTTCCGTCCCTGTCACAACGTTGAAATGGCCTTAATCAAAGTTATAAATGACATCCTATGTGACTGTAAACCTGGTGCATTATCTCTTCTTATCCTTCTTGACCTCTCTGCAGCTTTTGACATGGTGAACCACACACACACAATTGATTTTGAAGATTTTTTTAAACCACAAACAAGCCATCTTGTCTTACTGCATAAGAGATACATAAAGTGAAACAATTTTGTGATCTATTTGCACAGTAAATAATGATTTCCTCAACCCAATCAGGGTTAACTGATAATTGCCAATAGATTCTATTATTACAGTGCTGTCAGGTAAAGAATCAACTTGAGCCATTTTGCCAGATGATCTATAGTAATGGCCTTATCTAGATACCAGAGTGAGGTGCTGGGTTAATAGGCTGAAAATGTGTTTCAACATATTGGTTCAGGAACAGTGATTTAACTAAATATGCTCCTTGTTCTTTTTTCTACCCCGATTACTAATTACTGTCCGTTTGGCACTGGATTTAGGCTCCCTGAAATCACCCCCCTCACCCCACCCCACCCCTCCCTCCCCCCCCCCACCAAGTCACTGTGGCTCACTTCTTCTGCGGGTGCATTGAAATATCAAACAGACACAGAAAATTGACTTGTGGTGGCTTATGGGTGACTTTGTGGAGCCCAAAATCAGCTGTTTTGCATCATACAGCACTAAAGGGGGCTGAAAAAGCTGAAAAGTGGCTAACATGTATGCAAAATGAGTTATTAGTTGATCGGATATAGTCTGTAGCAATGGTTTTGTAATCGCCAAAGTAATGCTAAATTGCCAATGGATGTTCTGTATGTAAGGTGGCACATGGAGCTTCTTAATATACAACTAAGTATGTTCACTAGGCCCAAAGGTTTGGACACATCTGATGCATTGGAATGTATCAATTTGCTGCATGCTTTGAATAAATAAGTATAATACCCTGTATATCGTATATCGCCTTTTGTTGAACCAACTGAGTTGATATAATTAGCATAAGAATTTGAAGGCTCAAAAAGTTTTTCCTCAGGTATTTTAAGTGATCTTGGTGTTTATTTTATTTATTTATTTTGTTCAATAAATACAATGCTATTTATTGTAGTATTTATTCAAAAAATACGATAAATTAAGGTACATTCCATGCTGGAGCAGCCTGATGTCACCAAGAATGACAGGATGTGCGTCTGGGCTTACTATATTCTATGTGACTAGATTGTGATATCATGCGAATCAGGGGGAGGTATTGGTTTTCGGGCACTTCCTCTAAAGGGAAAGTGTGAAAACCTAGTGGTTAGGTCACTGGTGGCTGATCCCTGAGAGCAGATCGGCTGTCTGGTTGCAATCTCAGTCAAAGAAAAATACATGATGCAGAGCAATCTAACAGGAGCAGAAAAAAGAGGCAACAAATATACGGTAAAAATTGACATTCATGCCCTGCTCGCTAAAGTGTGTGATGAAATGACTTATACAGTGGAATTTCTTCACTTTTCCCTTACTGCATCCGGCATTACACATTAGTACAGAAAATTATGGCCCGCAAATTACGGCCTCTCCAATGTACGCATGCACCCCGAAAAGGCCTCGCAAAAGCCGGTTCTTGGTGCACCGAGAACCAGCTTTTGCGATCTGTGAACATTTCTTTTGACAGATCGCATGCATCCCTAAGAGAAGAATATTCGCGGGCAGAGATTTGGGCTATTTGCCCAACTCTTGCCCAGGGAATGTCCTTCAAACTCTTTCGCCAGGTAAAAACAGGTGTATAGCCTACTTTTACCAGCATAATCATAGAATAGAATCATAGAAGTTTACAGCACGGAAGGAGGCCATTTCGGCCCATCATGTCCATGCTGGCCAACAAGAGGCTATCCACTTTCTAGCTCCAACCCTGCAGGTTCCGACACTTCAAGTGCACATCCAAGTACTTTTTAAATATGGTGAGTGTTTCTGCCTCAACCATCCTTTCAGGTAGTGAGTTCCAGACCCCCACATCATCATCATAGGCAATCCCTTAGAATCGAAGAAGACTTGCTTCCACTCTAAAAATGAGTTCTTAAATGACGGAACAGTCCAATACAAGAACCACAGTCCCTGTCACAGGTAGGACAGATAGTCATTGAGGGAAAGGGTTGGTGGGACTGGTTTGCCACATGCTCTTTCCGCTGCCTGCGCTTGATTTCTGCATGCTCTCGGCGACGAGACTTGAGGTGCTCAGCGCCCTCCAGGATGCACTTCCTCCACTTAGGGCGGTCTTTCGGCAGTGACTCCCAGGTGTCGGTGTGGATGTTGCACCTTATCAGGGAGGCTTTGAGGGTGTCCTTGAAACGTTTCCTCTGCCCACCTTTGGCTCGTTTGCCGTGAAGGAGTTCCGAGTAGAGCACTTGCTTTGGGAGTCTCGTGTCAGGCATGCGATCAATATGGCCTGCCCAGTGGAGCTGATCGAGTGTGGTCAGTGCTTCAATGCTGGGGTTTTTGGCCTGGCTGAGGACGCTAACGTTGGTGCATCTGTCCTCCCAGGGGATTTGCAGGATCCTCTAAACCTTCTACCAATTACTTTAAATTTATGCCTCCTGGTTGTCGACCTCTCTGCTAAGGAAAATAGGCCCTTTCTAACCACTATATCTAGGCCCCTCAGAATTTTATACTTCTCAATGAGGTCACCCCTCAGCCTCCTCTGTTCCAAAGAAAACAAAGCCAGCCTATCCAATTTGTCCTCATAGCTAAGATTCTCCACTCCCAGCAACATCCTTGTAAATCTCCTCTGTACCCGCTCCAGTGCAATCACATCCTTCCTGTAATGACGCAGTACTCTAGCTGTGGCCGAACTAGTGTTTTATATAGTTCAAGCATAACGTGTTCAGTTGCTCTTGCATTATCAATAGTTGGAAATAGAAGCAAGAAATGCAAAAAAAATGCAGAGGTATTCTGTATATAAAAAAAATTGTTAGCATTCTACAAAAATGGTGCAGTGGTTATTTAATATACAGATAATTATTTTTATAGTTATAGCTCTTATATTCTATGCATCGGCTTATAAAGGCAAGCATTCCGTATGCCTGCTTAACCACCTTCTCCATCTAGCCTGCTACCTTCAGGGATCTGTGGACATGCATTCCAAGGTCCCATTGTTTCTCCATACTTCTCAGTGTCCTACCATTTAATGTGTAGTCCCTTTCCTTGTTAGCCCTCCACAAATGCATTACCTCACACTTCTCCAGATTAAATTCCATTTGCCACTGTCCTGCCCACCTGACCAGTTGATTGATATTTTCCTGCAGTCTGCAGCTTTCTTCTTCATTATCAACCACACAGCCGATTTTAGTATCATCTGCAAACTTCTTAACAGCACATCACTGTCTGGCGTAAAATTAAAACGGGGAAGGTAGCTCAACCGTGGCTAACAAGAGAAATTAGGGATAATGTTAAATCCAAGAGGCATATAAATTGGCCAGAAAAAGCAGCAAACCTGAGGACTGGGAGAAATTTAGTATTCAGCAGAGGAGGACTAAGGATTTAATTAGGAGGGGGAAAATAGAGTATGAGAGTAAGCTTGCAGGGAACATAAAAACTGACTGCAAAAGCTTCTATAGATATGTGAAGAGAAAAAGATTAGTCAAGACTAATGTAAGTCCCTTGCAGTCAGAATCAGGTGAATTCATAATGGAGAACAAGGAAATGGCAGACCAATTGAACAAATACTTTGGTTCTGTCTTCACTAAGGAAAACACAAATAACCTCCCGAAAATGTTAGGGGACCGAGGGTCTAGCGAGAAGGAGGAACTGAGGGAACTGAGGGAAATCCTTATTAGTCAGGAAATGGTGTTAGGGAAATTGATGGCATCGAAGGCTGATAAATCCCCAGGGCCTGATAGTCTGCATCCCAGAGTACTTAAGGAAGTGGCCCTAGAAATAGGAGATGCATTGGTGGTCATTTTGCAACATTTCATGGACTCTGGATCAGTTCCTATGGATTGGAGGGTAGCTAATGTAACATCACTTTTTTTAAAAAGGAGGGAGAGAGAAAATGGAATTATAGACCGGTTAGCCTGATATCGGTAGTGGGGAAAATGTTGGAATCAATTATTAAAGATGTAATAGTGGCGCATTTGGAAAGCAGTAACAGGATCAGTCCAAGTCAGCATGGATTTATGAAAGGGAAATCATGCTTGTCAAATCTTCTAGAATTTTTTGAGGCTGTAACTAGTAGAGTGGATAAGGGAGAACCAGTGGATGTGATGCATTTGGATTTTCAAAAGGCCTTTGACAAGGCCCTACACAAAAGATTAGTGTGCAAAATTAATGCACATGAGATTGGGGGTAATGTATTGACATCGATAGAGAACTGGTTGGCAGTCAGGAAGCAAACAGGTCCTTTTCAGAATGGCAGGCAGTGACTAGTGGGGTACCGCAAGGTTCAGTGCTGGGACTCCAGCTATTTACAATATATATTAATGATTTAGACGAAGGAATTGAATGTAATATCTCCAAGTTTGTAGATGACACTAAGCTGGGTGGCAGTGTGAGCTGTGAGGAGGATGCTAAGAGGCTACAGGGTGACTTGGACAGGTTAGGTGAGTGGGCAAATGCATTGCAGATTAAGTTTAATGTAGATAAGTGTGAGGTTATCCACTTTGGTGGCAAAAACAGGAATGCAAATGGTGACAGATTAGTAAAAGGGGAGGTGCAACGAGATCTGGGTGTCATGGTACATCAGTCATTGAAAGTAGGCATGCAGGTACAGCAGGCAGTTAAGAAAGAAAATGGCATGTTGGCCTTCATAGCGAGAGGATTTGAGTATAGGAACAGGGAGGTCTTGCTGCAGTTGTACAGGGCTTTGGTAAGATCAACACCTTGAGTATTGTGTGCAGTTTTGGTCTCCTAATCTGAGGAAGGACATTCTTGCTAATGAGGGAGTGCAGCGAAGGTTCACCAGACTGATTCCCGGGATGGCAGGACTGACATATGAAGAAAGACTGGATCGACTAGGCTTATATTCATTGGAATTGAGAAGAATGAGAGGGGATCTCATAGAAACTTATAAAATTCTGACGGGATTGGACTGGTTAGATGCAGGAAGAATGTTCCCGATGTTGGGGAAGTCCAGAACCAGGGGTCACAGCCTAAGGATAAGGAGTAAGCCATCTAGGACCGAGATGAGGAGAAACTTTTTCACCCAAAGAATTGTGAACCTATGAAATTCGCTACCACAGAAAGTTGTTGAGTCCAGTTCGTTGGATATATTCAAAATGGAGTTAGATGTGGCCCTTAAGACTAAAGGGATCAGGGGGTATGGAGAGAAGGCAGGAGCGGGGTATTGAAGTTGCATGATCAGCCATGATCATATTGAATGGTGGTGCAGGCTCGAAGAGCCGAATGGCCTGCTCCTGCACCTATTTTCTATGTTTCTATACCCCCTATATTTAAGTCTAAATCATTGATGTATACTACAAAAAGCAAGAGACCTAATACTGAGCCTTGCGGAACCCCACTGGAAACATCCTCCCAGTCACAAAAACATCCATCAACCATTACCCTTTGCTTCCTGCCTCTAAGACAATTTTGGATCTAACTTGCCACTTTGCCCTGGATCCCATGGGCTTTTACTTTCATGACCAATCAGCCATGTGGGACCTTGTCAAAAGCTTTGCTAAAATCCATATACACTACATCATATACACTGCCCTCATCGACCCTCCCTGGTTACCTCCTCGAAAAAGTCAATCAACTTAGTTAGACACGACCTTCCCTTAACAAATCTGTGCTGACTGTCCTTGATTAATCCGTGTCTTTCTGAATGAAAATTTATCCTGTCCTTCAGGATTTTTTTCCAATAATTTTCCCACCACTGAGGTTAGGTTGACTGGGCTGTAATTACTCGGTCTATCCCTTTCTCCCTTTTTAAATAAAGGTACCACATTAGCAGTCCTGCAGTCCTCTGGCACCACACCTGAAGCCAGAGAGGACTGGAAAATGATGGTCAAAGCCTCTGCTAGTTCCCCTTTTTCTTCGCTTAACAGCCTGGGATACATTTCATCCGTGCCTGGGGACTTATCCACTTTCAAAGCTGCTAAACTCCTTAATACCTCCTCTCTCACTATGTTTATTTCATCTAATATGTCACACTCCTTCTGTTCGATAGCAGTGTCTGCATCGTCCCTCTCTTTTGTGAAAACAAATGCAAAGTATTCATTAAGAACCATACCCACATCTTCCATCTCCACACACAGATTATACTCGGTCTCTAATAAGCTCTACCCTTTCTTAATTCTTGCTCTTAATATATTTATAAAACATCTTTGGGTTTTCCTTCATTTTACTTGGCAACAATTTTTCATGCTCTCTCTTTGCTTTCCTAATATCCTTTTTAATTTCACCCCTGGACCTTCTATACTCCTCTGGAGATTCTGCAGTATTTAGCCCTCGGTATCTATCATGTTTCCCTTTTTTCTTTATCCTACCATGTATGTCCCGAGACATCCAGGGGACTCTAGATTTGTTAGTCCTAGCCTTTTTCTTTAAGGGAATATATTTAGCCTGAACCTTCTGGATCTCCTCCTTGAATGCCTCCCACTGCTCCGACACTGATTTACCTTCAAGTCGCTGTTTCCAGTCCACTGTGGCTAAATCACCTCTCAGCTTAGCAAAGTTGGCTTTTCCTCAATTTAGAACTTTTATTCCTGGTCTATCCTTGTCCTTTTCCATAACAACCTTAAATCTAACTGAATTATGGTCACTAGCACCTAAATGCTCACCCACTATACCCCTTCCACCTGCCCAGCTTCATGCCCTAAAACTAAATCCAGAACCGCCCCCTCCCGTGTTGGGCTTGCTACATACCGGCTAAAAAAGTTCTCTTGAATGCATTTTAGGAATTCCGCACCCTCTTTACCCTTCACATTAATTTTATCCCGGTTAATATTAGGATAATTGAAATCCCCTACTATTATTGCCATATAGTTTTTGCACTTCTCAGAAATTTGCCTACATATTTGCTTTTCTATCTCCCTCTCACTATTTGGGGGTCTATAGTACACACCCAGCAGTGTGATCGCTCCATTTTTGTTTTTCAGTTCGATCCATATGGCTTCGTTTGATGATCCCTCTAACATATCATCCCTCCTCACAGCTGTAATCATTTATTTAATCAGTACTGCGATTCCCTTTTTACTCCCTTCTCTATCCCATCTGAAAATCCTGTAACCAGGAATGTTGAGCCGCCAGACCAGCCCCTCTTTTAGCTATGTCTCTGTAATAGCTATAATATCATACTCCCAAGTGTCTGCCTGTGCTCTCAGCTCATCTGCCTTATTCGTTATACTCCTTGCATTGAAGTATATACCATTTAGTACAGCCACACCTCCTTGGTGACTGCTTTCTAACTCTTGTTTTAAGACATAGAAAAATTAAATGTTACTACATATTTTTTATATTACAAACCCTGTCTATGAAGGTAAGTTTATTTTTAACACTATAAAAATATTTTCTTTTAAATTTCAAAAAAATAAATTTTTCTCTAAAACATTTAATTTAATGCAATTTCTATTAATTTAAAGAAAGTGAAGTGTTTTTTTATTTATGTTTGAGTTTTATTTGATTTTAGGGATATTGATAGTAATGGGAGCTCGGATGAATGAGAATACTACATTGTGATGGATGGTCCAGGCCCACGTGATCCCAGGATAATGCTTACGATCCTGGAAGACATGTTCACGTACACTGGACTGCAAATCTGAGCCTCAGAGCACAATCCTACGTTCCTCGGAGACCACCAGGCATTTTTGTTAAAAAAATTTCAGTCGGAGGCATTCAACCGCAGGAAGCCTCCGACCGCAATTTTCCCTCAATATTTGCAATCTATTCTGAAAGCTGAAAAGGTCATTCAAGAGTTAATTACGTTGGTTTGTCTTTTTCCTGTTTATGAAGAATCCCTCCAAGATCAACAGCGCCACCAAGTGACTACATGAACTGGAAGAAGTAAAAAAATAAAATTGCACAAATGGGTTTAATTTTGTCTCAATGCTATTTTACAATACCCATTATTCATTTGCATAGTCTTTGGGTTTTTTAAAGCAGATGTTAACCCATTTCTTTTAAGAGAAGTAATGCAAATAGGAATTTGTGAAAATGTGTTCATAGGTCCTAGAAATAGTGAACAATGGGAATTAACCCCAAAGAAAAACAAATCTGGCTTACATTCCATCCACCCTCTCACTATGTAAGTCAATGCCACTCCACCGTTAGCTGTTCCAGGCCCAGCAAATTTTGTTTATTTTTCCACTGGGGCATTAGTATCTCATTCAGCTTCCAGTAGGAATGACTGCTGCTGTTACACGGCATTGGAATACACTAGTTTGAGAATGATGCGAGCAAACAGCACAGTTATATAGTTTGCTCCACATTGCTGGAAACTAGGAAAATGTACAGCACTTTAATGTATGTGCAGATCTCCATTCACCAGCATCAGAATGCTGGCAAAATGTTATTATTAGTAAACAGCAGATTATCCTGAAGGCTACCTCGGAACTTCTAATATTTAAATTTAAAAACTTGCAGTTAAACTGTAGGCAGTGTAAAATTCAATAGTATTAACTGACACTCTCCAGGTGGTCTACAACCCAACCTAACACCATTTGGCTACAGTATAACTGTTCTATAAGTTAATCATGTTTTCTTGAAATCAACTCAGACTCATACAATCCTCTTTGTAAAATATAAACATAAGTCATGTTTCGGACTGGGGGGGGCAGAATATTTAGCATTTTTTGATCATGCTCATGGTTATGTTACTGAACAAGTAATCCAGAGGTATGGACTAATGATCCAGCGAAGTGAGTTCAAATCCCACCACGCAATTTAAGTTCAGTTAATTAATTGAATCTGGAAATAAAAGCTAATATCAGCAATGTCGACGATGAAACTATCGGATTGTTATAAAAACCCATCTAGTTCACAAGGGAAGAAAATCTGCCAACCTTTCTTGGTCTGGCCTATATGAGACACCAGACCTACAACAACGTGGTTGACTCTTAACTGCCTTCTGAAATGGCCTAGCAAGCCACTCAATTGTAAAAATCTGCTACGAAAAACAATAATAAGAATTTTAAAAACGACGGACCACCCAGCATCAACCTCGGCACAAGCTACTGACACGACAACAGCACACCCAGACCAGTCGAACCTCCAAAGGCCTCCTCACCTACATCTGGGGACTTGTGCCAAAATTGAGAGAGCTGGTATACAGTCTGGAGGGAGTGGCACCAGGAGTCCTCAACATTGACTCCAGACCCCATCATGACTTCAGGTCAAGCATGGGCAACAAAACTGTGATATATGTATACTTGTATTTACTCTGTACAGCCACCAGAGGACTCAGCCCCTGGAATCCCAAGGATTCCCATAAACCCTTGGGAGCACAGGTATTTAAGAAGGCTTCACAGGTTGGAGAGGTACTCTGGAGACCTGCAATAAAAGACTGTCCCACTTTACTTTGAGCTCACAGTGTTCAGTCTGACTCTTTTTCCATACACAGCAACTGGCAACGAGATACAGATAGAGAACCCAAAGATGCAGAGAACAGTGGACATCCTGAAGAAATTCTCGGAGGGAAATGATTGGGAAACTTTTGTGGAGCGGCTCGACCAATACTTCGTGGCCAATAAGCTAGATGGGGAAGAGAATGCTGCCAAACGAAGGGCGATCTTCCTCACCGTCTGTGGGGCACCAACATATGGCCTCATGAAGAATCTGCTCACTCCAGCGAAACCCACGGAGAAATCGTACAACGATTTGTGCACACTGGTCCGAGAGCATTTGAACCCGAAGGAAAGCATTCTGATGGCGAGGTACCAGTTCTACACCTACAAAAGGTCTGAAGGCCAGGAAGTGATGAGTTATGTCGCCGAGCTAAGACGCCTTGCAGGACATTGCGAATTTGAAGGAGATTTAGAGCACATGCTCAGAGACTTTTTCGTACTTGGCATTGGCCACAAAACCATATTTCGCAAATTTTTGACTGTCCCCAACCTTGAGTAAGTCCATAGCGATAGCCCAGGCATTCATTGCCACCAGTGACAATACGAAGCAAATCTCCCAGCACACAAGTGCTGCTACAAGTACTGTGAACAAAATGATGTTGTTTTTGAATCGTAACGTACAGGGCAGGTCACACATACCTGCAGCTACACGTCCACAGATGTCTCAGATTCCACCATCAAGGGTGATGAATGCAAGGCCATTAACACCTTGTTGGCGCTGCGGGGATGATCATCGTTTCCATTCATGCCGATTCAAAGGATACGTTTGCAAGGGCTGTGGAACAATGGGACATCTCCAAGTGCGCAGGCGAGCTGCAAAGCCTGTTAAATCTGCAAACCACCATATTGCAGAGGAGGACAGATCCACGGAGGATCACGATGAACCAGAGTCTCAGATTGAGGAGGCAGAGGTACATGAGGTGCACACATTCACCATGAATTGTCCCCCGATAATGCTGAATGTTGAACTAAATGGACTCCCGGTGTCAATGGAGCTGAACATGGGCGCAAGCCAGTCCATCATGGGCAAAAAGACTTTCGAAAGGTTGTGGTGCAACAAGGCCTCAAGGCCAGTCTTAACTCCAGTTCGCATGAAACTAAAAACTTACACGAAAGAACTGATTCCTGTAATCAGCAGTGCTACCGTAAAGATCTCCTACGATGGAATGGTGCACAAGCTACCACTCTGGGTGGTACCGGGTGATGGTCCCACGCTGCTCGGCAAGAGCTGGCTGTGAAAGATATGCTGGAACTGGGACGACGTCCGAGCGCTATCGCCCGCTGACGACACTTCGTGTGCCCAGGTCTTAAACAAATTTCCTTCGCTGTTCGAACCAGGCATCGGGAAATTTCAAGGAGAAAAAGTGCAGATCCACCTAATTCTGGGGGTGCGACCCATCCATCACAAGGCGAGAGCAGTACCTTACATGATGAGAGAAAGGGTAGGGATCGAGCTAGGACATCTGCAAAGAGAGGGCATCATTACCCCAATCGAGTTCAACGAGTGGGCCAGTCCTATCGTCCCAGTCCTCAAGGGAGACGGCACCGTCAGAATCTGTGGCGATTACAAAGTAACTATCAATCGTTTCTCTCTGCAGGACCAATACCCACTATCAAAGGCCGACGACCTCTTTGCAATGATGGTGGGAGGAAGGACGTTCATGAAGCTGGATCTGACTTCAGCCTACATGATGCAGGAACTGGAGGAATCATCGAAGGCCCTCACCAGCATCAATACGCATAAAGGTCTTTTTGTTTATAACAGATGCCCGTTTGGAATCCAATCGGCGATGGCGATATTCCAGAGAAACATGGAAAGCTTACTGAAGTCGGTCCCGCACACCGTGATCTTCCAGGACGACATCTTGGTCACAGGTCGGAACACAGTCGAGCATCTGCAAAACCTGGAGGAGGTTCTTAGTCGACTCAACCGCGTGGGGCTCAGGTTAAAATGCTCAAAGTTCGTTTTCCTGGCACCTGAAGTGGAGTTTCTGGGAAGGAGGATTGCAGAGGACGGCAGCAGGTCCACCAACGCGAAAACGGAGGCAAACGAGAACGCACCGAGACCACAGAACGTGAAGGAGCTGCGGTCGTTTCTGGGACTCCTGAACTACTTTGTAACTTCTTACCGGGTCTCAGCACACTGTTAGAACCACTGCATGTCTTACTACGAAAAGGGGACAAATGGGTTTGGGGCAAAAGCCAAGAAAATGCCTTTGTAAAAGCGAGAAAATTGTTATGCTCAAACAAACTGCTTGTGTTGTATGATCCATGTAAGCGTTTGGTACTAGCATGTGATGTGTCGTCAAATGGTGTCGGGTGTGTAGTGCAACAAGCTAATGATTTTGGGAAACTGCAACTGGTTGCTTATGCACCCAGGAGTCTGTCTAAGGCTGAGAGAGCCTACAGCTTGATTGAGAAAGAAGCGTTAGCATGTGTCTATGGGGCAAAGAAAATGCATCAATACCTGTTTGGGCTAAAATTCAAATTGGAAACTGACCATAAGCCACTTATATCCCTGTTCTCCGAGTGCAAAAGGATAAATACCAACGCATCGGCCCGCATCCAGAGATGGGCGCTCACGTTGTCCACATACAACTACGCCATCCGCCACAGGCCAGGCACAGAAAACTGCGCCGATGCTCTCAGTAGGCTGCCACTGCCCACCACGGGGATGGAAATGGCGCAGCCCGCAGATCTAGCCATGGCTATGGAAGCATTTGAGAGTGAGCAATCACCCGTCACTGCCTGGCAGATCAAAACCTGGACAAGCCAAGACCCCTTATTATCTTTAGTCAAAAGCTGTGTGCTTCACGGGAGCTGATCCAGTGTCCCAGTGGAAATACAGGAAGAGATAAAGCCTTTCCAGCGGCGCAAAGATAAAATGTCTATACAGGCAGACTGCCTTCTGTGGGGCAATCATGTAGTGGTCCCCAAGAAGGGCAGAGACACCTTCATCAATGACCTCCACAGTATCCCCCCCGGCATCGTAATGATGAAAGCGATAGCCAGATCCCATGTGTGGTGGCCCAGTATCGATGCGGACTTCGAGTCCTGCGTTCACAGATGTAATATATGCTCGCAGTTAAGCAATGTACCCAGGGAGGCGCCGCTAAGTTTATGGTCTTGGCCCTCCAAACCGTGGTCTAGGGTATATGTCGACTTTGCAGGCCCGTTCTTGGGTAAAATGTTCCTCGTGGTTGTAGACGCGTACTCCAAGTGGATTGAATGTGAAATAATGTCGACTAGCATGTCCGCTGCCACTACTGAAAGTCTGCGGGCCATGTTCGCCACACACGGCCTACCCGATGTCCTGGTGAGCGACAAAGGGCCATGTTTTACCAGTGCTGAGTTCAAAGAGTTCATGACCCATAACGGGATCAAACATGTCACATCTGCCCCCTTTAAACCAGCATCCAATGGTCAGGCAGAGAGAGCAGTGCAAACCATCAAGTAAGGCTTGAAAAGGGTAACTGAAGGCTCACTGCAGACTCGCCTGTCCCGAGTCCTGCTTAGCTACTGCACGAGATCCCACTCACTCACTGGGATCCCACCTGCTGAACTGCTCATGAAAAGAGCATTTAAGACAAGGCTCTCATCAATTCACCCTGATCTACATGAACAGGTAGAGAGCAGGCGGCTTCAACAAAGTGCATACTATGATAGCGCAAATGTGTCGCACGAGATTGAAATCAATGATCCTGTATTTGTATTAAATTATGGACAAGGTCCCAAGTGGCTTCCCAGCACTGTCGTGGCCAAAGAGGGGAGCAGGGTGTTTCGGGTCAAACTTTCAAATGGACTCATTCACCGGAAACACTTGGACCAAATCAAACTCAGATTCACGGACTATCCTGAGCAACCCACCTTGGACCCTACCTTTTTTGATCCCCCAACATACACACCAGCGGCAACCGGCACCACGGTTGACCACGAAGCAAAACCTATCATCCACAGCAGCCCAGCAGAGCCCAACACACCAGGCAGCCCATCAAGGCCAGCTGCACAGTAGCCCAGTGAGGGCCCAACAAATGATTCAACAACATCAGCTTTCACACCAAGATGATCAACCAGGGCAAGAAGAGCCCCAGATCGACTCACATTGTAAATAGTTACACTATTGACTTTGGGGGGAGTGTTGTTATATATGTAAACTTGTATTTACTCCCTACAGCCACCAGAGGGCTCATCCCCTGGAGTCTCAAGGGATTTCCTAATCCCTTGGGAGCACAGGTATTTAAGGAGGCTTCACAGGTTGGAGAGGCACTCTGGAGACCTGCAATAAAAGATTAAGGTCACACTTTGAGCTCACAGTGTTCGGTCTGACTCTTTCTCCATACAAAACAGAAACCTCCTGCAGATTACCATCTAAGACAGAGATAGACAGTTTCTTAACTGATAAGGGAATAAGGAGTACGGGGAGCGGGCAGGGAAGTGGACCTGAGTACATGATCGGATCAGCCATGATTATATTAAATGGAGAAGCAGGCTCAAGGGGCTGTAGGGCCTACTCCTACTCCCATTTCTTATGTTCTTATGTTCTTATGTTACCAGCCTCCCTCAGCTGATGAATCAGTACTCCTCCATGTTGAACACCACTTAGAAGAAGCAGTGAGAGTAGCAAGGGCACAGAATGCACTCTTGGTGGGGGACTTCAATGTCCATTACCAAGAGTGGATTGGTAGCACGACTACTAACCGAGCTGGCCGAGTCCTGAAGGACACAGCTGTCAGACTGGACTGGTGACAGATGGTGAGAGAACCAACACAAGGCAAAACCCTACTTGACCTCATTCTCATCAATCTACCTGCTGCAAATACATCTGTCCATGACAGCATTAGTATCAGTGACCACTGCACAGTCATTGTGGAGACGAAGTCCCGTCTTCACACTGGAGACATCCTGCATCGTGTTGTGTGGATCTACCACTATGCTCAATTGGATAGATTCAGGACAGATCTAGCAGCTCAAAATTGAGCATCTATGAGGCATTGTGGGCCATCAGCAGCAACAAAATTATATTCCACTACAATCTATAACCTCATGACCCGGCATACCCCTCACTCTACCATTACCATCAAGACAGGGAGCCAACCCTGGTTCAATGAGAAGTGTAGAACAGCATGCCAAGAGCAGCACCAGGCGTACCTAAAAATCAGGCGTCAAACTGAGGAAGCTGCAACACAGGACTACATATATGCTAAAAAGCGGAAGCAACATGCTATAAACAGGGTTAAACGATCCTACAATCAACGGAACAGATCAAAGCTCTGCAGTCCTGCCACATCCAGTCATGAATGGTGGTGGACTATTAAACAACTAACAGGAGGAGGAGGCTCCATGAATATCCCCATCCTCAATGATGGCAGAGCCCAGAACGTGAGTGCAAAAGACAAGGCTGAAGCATTTGCAACTATCTTCAGCCAGAAGTGCCGAGTGGACGATTCATATCGGCCTGATCCTGAGGTTCCCACCATCACAGAAGCCAGTCTTCAGCCAATTCGATTTACTCCACATGATATCAAGAAATAGCTGAGCGCACTGGATACAGCAAAGACTATGGGCCCCGACAACATCTCGGCTGTCGTGCTGAAGGACTTGTACTCCAGAACTAGCCACACCTCTAGCCAAGTTGTTCCAGTACAGCTATAACATTGGCATTATCCGACAATGTGGAAAACTGCCCAGGTATGTCCTGTCCACAAAAAGCATGACAAATCCAATACAGCCAATTACCGCCCCATCAATCTCAATCATCAGCAAATTGATGAGAGGTGTCGTCAACAGTGCTCTTACACACTGGCTCTTACAAGTGGCTCTTACACACCATTAACGTGCTCACCGTTGCCCACTCTGGGTTCCACCAGGACCATTCGGTTCCAGAACTCATTACACCCTTGATCCAAACATGGGCAAAAGAGCTGAATTCCAGATGTGACGTGAAAGTGACTGACCTGGCCATCAAGGCAGCACTTGACCAAGTGTGGCATCAAGGGACCCTAGTAAATGGGAATCAGGGGGGAAACTCTCCACTGGCTGGAGTCATACCTAGTACAGAAGAAAATGGTTGTGGTGGTAGGAGGTCAATCATCACAGCCCCAGGACATCACTGCAGGAATTCCTCAGTGCAGTGTCCTCGGCCCAACCATCTTCAGCTGCTTCATCAATGACCATCAGTCCATCATAAGGTCAGAAGTGGGGATGTTTGCTGATGATTGCAGTGTTCAGTTCCATTCACAACTCCTCAGATAATGAAGCAGTCCATGCCCACATGCAGCAAGACCTGGATGACATTCAGGCTTGGGCTGATAAGTGGCAAGAAACATTCGCACCACACAAGTGCCAGGCAATGACTATCTCCAACAAGCGAGAGGCTAACCACCTCCCCTTGACATTCAACGGCATTACCATCGCTGAATCCCCCAACATCAACATCCTGGGGGGTCACCATTAACCAGAAACTTAACTGGACCAGCCACATAAATACTGTGGCAACAAGAACAGGTCAGAGGCTGGGTATTCTGACATGGGTGTCTCACCTCCTACCTCCCCACATGTGCAAGTTAGGAGTGTGATGGCATACTCTCCACTTGCCTGGATGAGTGCAGCTCCAACAACACTTAAGAAGCTTGACAACATCCAGGACAAAGCAGCCCGCTTGATTGGCACCCCATCCACCACCTTAAACATTCACTCCCCCCATCACCAGCGTATCATGGCTGCAATGTGTCCCATGTACAAGATGCGTTTCAGCAACTCGCCAAGGCTTCTACGGCAGCATCTCCCAAACCCGCAACCTCTACCATCTAGAAGGGCAAGGTCAGCAGTTGCATGGGAACCCCTCCAAGTCACACACCATCCTGATTTGGAAGTATATCGCAGTTCCTTCATCGTCGCTGGTTCAAAATCCTGTTGCCTCCTCCATTCAGCTTCCTCCTCCTCTTCTTCTAGTTCCTCCACCTCTACCTCTTCCTCCTCAACTGATCGCGTTTGCCTAGTGACAAGGTTATGGAGCATGCAACCGACCATGACAAATCTTGAGACGCGCTCTGGTGAATACTGCAGGACTCCTCCAGAGCGGTCCAGGCTGCGGAAGTGTTGTTTAAGCTAATGGTCTTTGCGATCAGATTCCATGTGGCAGCATGGCTTTCAATGGTATACATGCTGCCTATGTGTGGTTGGGTTGGGTTGCGGAGCGGAGTTATGAGCCAGATGGTCAAAGTCACCCTCTGGTTTGTCGTACAGGCTCAAAGACTGAGGAAACTGCGGACTGGTGCAGAATGACTGCTGCCAGGGTACCAGGCATTCACAATCATGATGTGCTGAGCTTGGTTGCATACCAACTGCACATTCAGCGAGTGGTAACCTTTGCGGTTGCGGTATATGTCAGCATTTTGATGCGGCGCCCGCAAAGTCACGTGCATGTAGCCAATGGCGCCTTGTACCATGGAGAAGCTCACTATCCTGACAAAGCAAGAAGTATAAATTAGATTTAAATCATATACAGAAATCCAAATAAAGATTGGGAAAGACCAATGGGATTAAGAAAGAGAGATAAAAGAGACAAATAAAATAATTTTAAAAATTCTACTTTTAGTATTTTTAAATCTCCTATACTACTTAACTTCTTAAAGTATGAGACTCCACACTTGTAAAATTTAATTTTCAGTGCCAGAGAGGTTGTTTAGTAGTAATCAGCACTCTTTACACCATTAAAAATTCACGTATTCCTGAAGGCACCCTAACTTTTTTTTGGCATCTTTAGTGGGGAACTAGTGAGCAAGGACCCCAAGATCACACCATTACATTTAATGCCGAGTCTATCAGTGAGTACTGTTATAGCGCACCATTTGGAGCAGCAGGGTGTCTCTGACAGCAACTTCCGGATTTCTGTGTTTAACTACACATGTGCGGATGACAGAAGTTGCTGTCCAATTTACTCCGTTATAACAGTGAACGCTGTTAGCCTCACTTTTATTATCTAAGCAAAGTCCACGCCATTAAGTCTCCAATTAACTTTAGGAATTGGTATGTTCAATGGGAAGAAAGCAGAACAGAATATGGGGGCAGAATTGCCCCATTTTATAGCCCCATTAGTGCCCCTGGAGGCGCTAATGGGGTGCAATGGCATTTTTGCCCAGCGGGAAGGGGGGGGCGCTACCGCCTTCTGGGAAATTGCCACAAAGGTTTGAGGGGCACTGCTTAGCACCACGGGCTAGCGCACAACCGACAATGATGTCATCGCCCTACGCACCGACCCCTCACCATCCTGTGCCAATCCATTTCTGCCCTGCAGGGGAAATTGCCCCACGGGCACGAGGTTGACGCAGGCTGATGTCAATGCCAGCTTTGCGGGTCACGAAGCTGGCTGACATCCGCTGCCGGGGCGCCCCTCAAAGGGGAGGCCATTAGCGCCCCGGATTGCTATCTTTATTTGCCGGCCGACTCTTGGGTCGGCCCTACAATGGCGGTCCTCACATTGACCAGGCCACCATCGTGCAGCCCGGCACTCTGTTTTGGATGCCGGTCTGCTGGCCCGGTCGATCGCGTCCCTGGTGGCCCAGTGGCGGCCACAAAAGGGCGTAGCGGCCCTCTTCTTTAATGCAAGAGGAGGGGCATTGTAGCTCATCAGCCTGCTCTGTGCGGCACTGGACTCAGCGCTACGCTACCGCCCTCGATGCGGAATTGGGCCATACGTCCCTCAAAGGAAGCGGAGTGCCGGAGACAGCACTCCACTTCCTTTGAGGGGTGTATGGCCCAATTCCGCGACGTCCCAACCTCAGAAGGTTATCGTCCCCAATCGGGTCAAGGGGTATTTTCTAGTGCATTCTGTCTGACGTATCTATAAATGCTATAAAAATGATTTAATCCCAGCTATCTCCGAATAGCTTCAGTGGATGACTGAGCAGCAGGCTTTGAGCTGATTAATGCCTTAGACTAAATCTTAAGGGCTTTAGTCACCTTTCCAACAATTTAGTCACATACTATAGTCTCAGAAAGGTTGGGATCAATAAGACAGCAGTCCAATATTACGGACTAGCAAACTTTTCCAATATTTTTACACAAAGCAATTACTGTAATGGTAGGTTTGTGCTGGATTTTACAACACTTCTATTCAATGAAATTGGGTTGATTTATTGATCTTGTACTAAATCCAATATAGTTTGACTTAGATTTTCGAAACCTTTCTTCACTACAGTGCAGTTCATCAGCAGTAGCACCTCTGCACTGATTGGAGGTGTTAGTCCACTTGACTGTTGATACTCTACAATCATCTATTAACTTGACAGCAAAAATAACCCTGGAACTTTTCAAAACTGATCCTGTTAAAGGCGCTGTAATATTTATATTATATCAATTATTATTAGTTCCAGCCAATTGGAAAAAGACCTTTAGGTTCACAAAGCAATTTCCAAACATAATGTAAATACCACCAGTGTCTGTTTAAGTGCTCATGCATCTACTCTTTCAATGAAGCATAAGGCCCCGTAAATAACAAGGTCCAAATCTATAATCGTTTTACAACATAGTTGATCTCCTGTAGTTTTGCTCAAGGAGAAAAACTGATTTCAAATATACTGACACATTTGTTCTTCATTTTTATGTGAAAGACAGGTGTGTTGTCCCTGCGTTCAGTCAAATCTGGCCCAACAAAGTGAACCCCAGGAATGGTACTATAAAGATAGATACAGGAAATCAAATGATTTTTCTCACCCACCTGGGCATACGTCAGACAGAATGCACTCGACACAAGCCCAACCATTGTCAAGGCCATACAACTGGAAATGGGAGCAGAAATTCAACCAATGAGCTTGCGAATCAATCAGCTGGCTCTAAACTGACACTATATAGGTATCTATAATATATTAAAAATATTGGATATGGCATTCACCCTTACTTTCTATGTCACAACTTTTTGAGTTCAGCTTTCTATGCTACATTTATCATGGGAAAGGCCTATGTCAACATTTGTCTGTCACACTATAATTGCAGGCTTGTCAACACTAGGTGGCAATGATGTGTTTGCCCTACCTGTCCTTCACTTGCTCAGTCCCGACTAGCCACACAACTCAAGAGTGCTTTGTGCTTCTGCTCTGCTGTCTAACTCAGGCCCAAAAATGTAAATAGCCAACTGCTAAACATATTATTGTTGAAAAAAAATTAGAAAAGAATGGTCGTGAATTTAAATATAAAAAATAAGTTATGTCTCTGGGTCAACTCCCAACTTGGCCCCTCTCCTGGCTTGGATTGTCTCAGAACCATCCTCAAATGGCTCCGCCCCCTCTACAGTCCTATTCAAGTTTTATTAGATCATTTATAAAATACTAGAAACTCAACTTTTGGCTTCAGTCTCAAATCTGCCTACCTTGGGCCTGACTGCTCTTGACTCTAGCCCTGCTCCCAGTCCCACCCACCGTTTCGTGTCCCATCCCCTGTCCTCAATAATTTTGCAAGAAACTTTATTAAATAATAAAGGTTCAGACTCTAACCTTGCTCCTAATTCTTCTTGCCTCCAGCTCACCTACTCTCCTGACCCCATTGCCAATCCTGGCCCTTTCCTGACTATGCTTGCCTCTGAATTACCCACTCCCGGCTCTGCCTCCTTCTGGCACTATAAAAAAAATTAAAACACTATTAAAAAAAATTTGAGGCTCAACCTCTGATCTGTTTACAGCCTAAAAAAAATAATTTGCCTTCTAGCCCCACTCCAGATTCTGCCGACCTCTGGCTCATCCACTCTCTTGGCACTGTTCCCAACTCAGAACCATTCCTGACTTTGACCCCGCTCCCACAATACCTGCCTCTGGTCCACTCTTGTAACAAAAAAATTCTCCAGCTACTGTTAAAACATATTCAGCACGAACATAGGGCTCAATTTTCCCCGGTGATTTGCGCCGTTTTTTTGGCTCGTGCCGCTTTTTTTGGTGTAAGTTTTTTAATTAAAGTTTCCCCAAGGAACCTGCACCAGCGTAACTGAGTTAGTTACAATTTTTTTAGGTTCGTTTTTTTTCGTCATGGGGGCGTAACCTGATGTCTGCGCCAGTTTTTGTTAATTATGGAAGTTTGCCCCCCAAAATTTCTCCTAGGTCGGCGTATTTGGCCCCTCCTGAAAAACCTTCTGGTGAGTTATGAAAAATCGGCGCAGAAAGACGCCATTGTTTTTCAGCAAAGTTTTGGAGGGAGTCAATTAGACTTAAATATACATAATAAAGATTATTTTTTTCTACCTTATAATGCAGTAAATGGAAATTTGATGTAATTCTGTAACTTCTCATATTCTTTCAACTGATACGCCACCACCGAATGTCTGCAAACAGGGCTGGAGCGTCGGAGCGTCGGCCGACAGAATCGGTCCCGCGACCGGACACAGGGGCTCAGGGCTCAGTTGCAAAAGAAGCCCGGGGGAGGGGGGGGCATGGCGGGGGGGGGCTGTGGAAGGCGATCGGAAGACATCAGAAGCCTGCACTATCCATCAAATGTAGCCCAGGGAGTTGGGGAGGGGGTGGATTGGGGGGACACTGTGGAAGGCGATCGGAAGGCATCAAAACCTGCACTATCCTTCAAATGTAGCCCGGGGGGGGGGTTGGCGGGGGGGCGGGGGGGTGGAGGGGCTGTGGCATCAAATTTAGCCCGGGGAGTTGGGGGGCGGTGTTGCATCTTGTATTGCAGCTCTGATTTTTCCAATGATAACTATAGTTCTCACACAGCACTCAACGCTCTCACACACACAATTGGCTCTTTAAAAATGGCCGATTGCAGACCAGGGGTTGTACTGCGCATGTGCGCCCATAGGAATCATGTCAAAAATGTCCTTTTTTATCACGCACGCGCAGAAGGGGCAGCATCGTTTTTTTGGCGCAGTCAGTAGACTCCACCCACCCCCCCCCCCCCCGCCCCCCCACCCCTCCACCCCTCTCCCGAGGCGACTGGACAGGCTGCGCGGCGCCAAATCTGAAAAACAGAGCGGGGAAACTTGGCACATTTATTTTTGGAGTAGTCCTGGCCTAGAAAAACAGGCATAACTCTAGCAACGTGCCAGAAAAGGGCTTTGGGCAAAATTGAGCACATAATGAGAGCGATTTTCTACTGCCAGCTGCCTATTTCTCGTTTGAAAAATGGGCGGCATGCAATTGAAAATCCAAGGGGGCGGGCGTACCTCGGCACTCCTTTGATGTCCAAGGCCTGTTGCAATTTACAAGCAGGTCTGTAAATAGACAAGCAGCCAACCAGCCTCACCCCTACAACTACTGTGGTGCCTCCTCTCCCCACCACAGAAACTGTTGTCCCCATCACCTGCCATCAGAAAAGACAGGGAGAAATGCAAACCAAAAGCAGAAGAGCAAAGAAAGGAAGCAGAAGAAGAGAGAAAAGCAGAAGGAGTGGGAAGATTTAGAAGCTTGTAAGCAGAAGAGGATAGAGAGAGAAACAATAACACAGAGGTAAGAGAGAGACATTATCTGCGAATTAACTTGCGTAACACCACAGGAGATCAACTAATGAGGTAGGGAGATCCTGCTTTTTAAAATTTAAACAAATCTTTTTTTAAATCTTTTTTGTAGTAACTTTGTTTTTTATAAACAACCTTTGCTTGATGTAAATGACCTGTAAAGGAAATTCTTGCTATTCAGTATTGATGTGGAAGTAATGTATTGTCAAGCTATGCTACTCTTAGAAACATAGAAACATAGAAAATAGGTGCAGGAGTAGTCCATTCGGCCCTTCTAGCCTGCACCGCCATTCAATGAGTTCATGGCTGAACATGCAACTTCAGTACCCCATTCCTGCTTTCTCACCATACCCCTTGATTCCCCTAGTAGTAAGGACTTCATCTAACTCCTTTTTGAATATATTTAGTGAATTGGCCTCAACAACTTTCTGTGGTAGAGAATTCCACAGGTTCACCACTCTCTGGGTGAAGAAATTCCTCCTCATCTCGGTCCTAAATGGCTTCCCCCTTATCCTTAGACTGTGTCCCCTGGTTCTGGACTTCCCCAACATTGGGAACATTCTTCCTGCATCTAACCTGTCTAACCCCGTCAGAATTTTAAACGTTTCTATGAGGTCCCCTCTCATTCTTCTGAACTCCAGTGAATACAAGCCCAGTTGATCCAGTCTTTCTTGATAGGTCAGTCCCGCCATCCCGGGAATCAGTCTGGTGAACCTTCGCTGCACTCCCTCAATAGCAAGAATGTCCTTCCTCAGGTTAGGAGACCAAAACTGTACACAATACTCCAGGTGTGGCCTCACCAAGGCCCTGTACAATTGTAGCAACACCTCCCTGCCCTTGTACTCAAATCCCCTCGCTATGAAGGCCAACATGCCATTTGCTTTCTTAACCGACTGCTGTACCTGCATGCCAACCTTCAATGACTGATGTACCATGACACCCAGGTCTCTTTGCACCTCCCCTTTTCCTAATCTGTCACCATTCAGATAATAGTCTGTCTCTCTGTTTTTACCACCAAACGCAAGCAAACGCAAACACATACATACAGACATTTCATTTCCTTTCCTTGGGGTGTTCCACTGAACTCACCAAGCCCATTACATCTGCAGACACATTTGTCAGAGAAATTACCATAGGGATATGAAAGGAGCATCATTACTGCTATGCTACTGAGATTACAGTTACTATTTTTTTCTAAAATATACTTTTTATTCCACTACTTCCCATTTCCTTTATGCCAAGCACTACTCACTTGGAAGCTGTAGATTTCCTGCACCTAGATTATCAGTACCACCCTTGCTCCAGCTACTCGGAGGTATGGCAAGCAGTCTTAATAATTTTTTTCTCCCTGCTTGTGGCGTAATGCTGGGCTTCATATCCACAACTCCCCTTGGAGCCTTTGTTTGGTTCAGGCACCTGTTTTACACCCCGCTCTACACCCCGCTCGATTTTATGCTCCATTGAAGTTAACGGAGAGGAAAATCGGACGGGGTATAAAACAAGTGTCCAATCTGAGCCTGTCCCATTCTTGCTGGGCAGGTTAAGTTCAAATCTAGGCTAAATAATCTAGTGTATGGGGTAATAGTGGTTACAAGCATGCATCCTGGACCACCTTGAATCATAGAAACTTACAGCACAGAAGGAGGCCATTTAGCCTGCCATGCCTGTGCTGGCTCTTTGAAAGAGCGATCGTGCTTCGTCCCATATCCCCAAGTATAGTCCGTAAACCTGCAAGTTCCTCATCCTCCAGAACCTATCCAACTCCCTTTTAAAATTATTTATGTAATCAGCTGCCACCATCTTTTCAGGTAGAGCGTTCCAGGTCCCGACAACTCTCTGAAAAAAATTCTCCTCATCTTTTGCCAATGATTTTAAGTCTATATGACCTCTGCCAGAGGGAATAGTTTTTCTCTACCTACTCTATATCAAAACCTTTCATCATCTTGAAAACCTCAATTAGGTCACATCTTAACCTTTTTTGTTCCAAGGTGAACAGTCCTAACTTTTTCAACCTCTCCTCATAACTGAAGTCCCTCATCCCTGGTAATATCCTGGTAAACCTTCTCTGGACCCGTTCTAAGACCTTTCCTGAAATGTGGTGCCTAGAATTGTCCACAATATTGCAGCTGAGGACGAACAGTGATTTTTAAAGTCCTAGCATGATCTCTTTGATATTCTATGCTTCTATTTATAAACTCAAGTAACCCATATGCATTTCTAAACACCTTATCAACTTGCCCTGTCACCTTTAAGGATTTGTTATATGGACACCAACATCTCTTTGCTCTTCTACACTTTTCAAAATCGTGCCATTTATCATATACTGCCTGTCCCTATTAGTCCCCCCAAAGTGTATCACGTTACACTTCTCAGCATTGAACTCCATCTGCAATGCTTCTGCCCATATCATCACCCTGGGCTCAATTTTTCCCAATGCCATTTTTTGGCATACTTGAAAAGCTACGCCCATTTTTTTGGGGGGCCCAACTACACCAAAAACAATCATCCAACTTTTCCTGTTTGAATTGTTGATTTTGGCGCCACGTAGCTTTGGGGGAGCAGCCTAAGATCTGCGCCAAAAAGATCGGGTTGCCAGGGTAACGAGGGACAGACTACAAGCTGAGGCTGGAAAGTGAAACACTTTCTGGCCAGCTCACAGCAACCTGCACAAGTACCTTGCACATTGCAGCAGCTTACCAGCATAAATTATTAAAAAGAGTTTATGCCAAAAGTCTATCCCCCTCTCTTACCCCCCAACCACCCCCACCCCGCCCCCGGTGCCCGATGCCACTCCCAACCCTAGCCGAAAGGCCTCCCGGTGCCGGTTGCTGCTGCAAGCCCTGGCCAAAAGGCCTCTCTTCTCCCAGTGCCGGTTGCCACTCCTACCCTTGGTCGAAAGGCTTCACTCCCCTCCCGGTGCTGTGTGCCGCTCCTAACCACGGTAGAAAGGCTTCCGTCCCCTCCCGGTGCCCGGTGCCGCTGCTAGCCCAGGCCAAAAGGCTTACCTCCCTTGCCGGTGCCGGGTGCCACTCCTAACTCTGGCTGAAAGGTCTGCCTCCCCTCCCAGTGCCAGGTGCCGCTCCTAACCCTGGCCGCTCCTAACCCTGGCCCCCTCTCTTCTTTCTCCCCTCTCTTCTCTCTCTCTCTCTCTCTCTTCCCCTCCCGGTGCCAGGTGCCGCTCCTAACCCTTGCCCCCTCTCTTCTCTCCCCCTCTCTTTTCTCTCCCCCCACCTCTCTTCACTCCTCCCCTCCTATCTTCTCTCCCCCCGCCCCACCGCCCCCACAACCCCCCTCTCTCCCTCTGCTGCTGCTGTCCGGGCCGTGGAACTGCATCTGCTGCGCTGATTCTCCTATCTGCGCCGATTTTGTTAACTGCCCAGAAGGTTTTTCCAGAGTGATCACATACGCTGTCCTAAGAATAATTGGAGTAAATCGGAGCTTGCCAAACTTGCTTAAATGGCCAGATTTGGCGCGAGTGGCAGGTTACGCCCCCAATGAGGTAAAAAAATCGTAGCCTAAAAAAATCCTACCTAGGTGAATTACGCTAGCGCAGAAACTTTGGGGAAACTGGGAGATTTTAATTTACTCAAAAAAAAAACGGTGCATGCCAAAAAAACAGCACAGATAATTGGGGAAAATTGAGTCCCCTGAAGTCTACAACTAACCTCATCACTATCTACTACATTGCCAAGTTTCATATCATCTGTAAACTTTATAATACTGTTCTCATCCAAGTTGTTTATAAAAATTGAAAATAGTAATGGATCGAAAACTGATCCTTGGGGAATACCACTGCAAACCACCTCCCCGTCTGAAAAACATTGCAGTGTCACCATGCAATGCTCATGACATACTTCATATAATAGTCACAATAAATATTAGTCATTAGTTACCAGGATTACAACGTAAACTGGGATACTTCTCAGGTTAATTGGACCCTACCTGACCTCATCCACAACCAAAACCTGAATCAGAAGAGCCAAATCAGAGACACACTCACAAACAGACAAAATCAAGAATGACAACCTCATCATCATCATAGGCAGTTCCTCGAAATCGAGGAAGACTTGCTTCCACTCTAAAAGTGAGTTCTTCGGTGACTGATCAGTCCAATACGGGAATTACAGTATCTGTCACAGGTGGGACAGACAGTCGTTGAAGGAAAGGATGGGTGGGGAGTCTGGTTTGCCGCAAACTCCTTCCGCTGCCTGCGCTTGTTTTCTGCATGCTCTCCGCAACGAGACTTGAGGTGCTCGGTGCCCTCCCAGATGCTCTTCCTCTACTAGGGTGGTCTTTGGCCAGGGACTCCCAGGTGTCGGTGGGGATGTTGCACTTTATCAAGGAGGCTTTGAGGATGCCTTTGAAACATTTCCTCAGCCCACCTGGGGCTCACTTGCCGTGTAGGAGTTCCGAGTAGAGCGCTGGCTTTGGGAATCTTGTGTCACGAATGCGAACAATGTGGCCCGCCCAACGGAGCTGGTCGAGTGTGGTCAGTGCTTCGATGCTGGGGATGTTGGCCTGAACAAGCACACTAATGTTGGTGCGTTTGTCCTCCCAGGGGATTTGCAGGATCTTGCGGAGACAATGCTGATGGTATTTCTCCAGTGATTTGAGATGTCTACTGTAATGTATGTACATAAGGTCTGCCCACCAACAGGGGGCACTACCATCAGAGGTCCTCGGGTCATAGGTACACTCATGCTGGGCCCGGTATATAACCTGAACTTCACCTTTATATCTTCACTTCTGGAAGCCATTAAAGACTGACCAGGTTACACCTAGTCACTGGCTCACAGTACGCAGTTCATTGTATCATTTCATACACCACAACTGGCGACGAGGCAAATACGAACCCATGCAAAAGTAGGGTGAGCACAGCACGACCGAGTACTGTTGAAATTCTCGAGAGATTCAATGAGGGAGAGGATTGGGGAGATTTCACAGATCGTCTTGACCAGTGTTTCGTGGCAAACGACCTAAACAAAGACAAGGACGCAGAGAAGCGCAGGACAGTTCTTCTCACCATCTGTGGCCCCACAATCTATGCATTCATCAAGAATCTGCTCATACCCACTCTTCCTACAGAAAAGGATTACAAAGTACTGTGTGCTCTAATTTGGGAACACCTTAAACCTACGGAAGGAATCCTCATATCCAGATATCACTTCTATATGCACGTTCGTCCAGAAGGCCTGGACGTTGCGGCATTTGTTGCCAACCTGAGACGTCTTGCAGGGCCTTGAAAATTTGGGCCAAGTTGGAAGACATGCTGCGTGACATTTTCGTGATCGGAATCAACCACGAAGCGATCTTAAGTAAGCTGCTGGCTGTGGAGACGCCGGACCTCAGCAAGGTCATCACCATCGCACACGCTCACCGGGGTCCCACCTGCGGACCTATTGATCAAGAGAGGCCTCAAAACCAGGCTCTCTCTAGTCCATCCTGACATTAATGATCATGTCGAAACCCAACGTCAACACCAGCAGTGGTATCACGACCGTGCCACAGTGTCATGCGACATATCTGTAAATGATCCAGTGTATGTACTTAACCATGGTCAAAGGCCCAAGTGGCTCTCGGGCAATGTTATCGATAAGGAGGGTAACCGGGTGTATATGGTTAAGCTTAAGAATGGGCAGATGTGCAGGAAACACATTGATCAAATCAAGCTAAGACACATTGACGAACCGGAACAGTTGGAAGAAGACACCGCGAGCTTAGACGACCATCCAACTCACATCCAGCCATCAGAAGAACCCACTGTGGTCAATGCCAATCCCCAAGTCGTGAGAAACTCAGAAAGCACTGGGATTGTACTGAGACGGTCAACCAGGGAGCGAAGGGCTCCGGACCGTCTGAACTTGTAATATGGACTTGTGTCAAGAACTGGGGGAGGGGATGATGTAATGTGCTTACATAAGGTCTGCCCACCAACAGGGGCACTACAGTCAGAGGTCCTAGGGTCATAGGTACACTCGTGCTGGGCCCGGTATATAACCTGAACTTCACCTTTGTATCTTCACTTCTGGAAGCCATTAAAGACTGACGAGGTTACACCTAGTCACTGGCTCACAGTATCATTTCATACACCACATCCACGTCTACGTCGCAGCCATACAGGAGGCCGGGTATCACTACAGACCTATAGACCATAAGCTTGGTGCCAGATTTGAGGGTCTGATCTTCGAACACTCTCTTCTTCAGGCGGCCGAAGACTGCGCTGGCGCACTGGAGGCAGTGTTGAAATTCGCCGTCGATGTCTGTCCTTGCTGATATTAGGCTACCCAGGTATGGGAAGTGGTCCATGTTGTCCAGGACTGCACCATGGATCTGGATGACAGGGGGGCAGTGCTGTGTGGTGCGGTCAGGTTGATGGAGGACCTTTATCTTATGATTGTTTAGTGTAAGGCGCATGCTTTCGTATGCCTCAGTGAAGATGTTGACTATGACTTGGTGTTCAGCCTCTGAATGTGCGCAGACGCAAGTGTCGTCCGCTAGCGTGTAGCTCGACGACAGAGTACCACCAGCAGACAGGACATTCCTGTATCCCACACAAATTGAACCTCAGACACAAAGAACAAAAAAATTGCTTCAACAATGATGCTGAAAAATCTGGAGAGGAATTTGGAGTGGGAGGGGGTAGATCCAATTGCCGTGGTCCACGTGGTTACCAACGACATAGGTAGGACAGACAAGAAGCTTCTGCTAAGGGATTATGAGTAGCTATGAGCCAAATTAAAAAGCAGAACCGCAAAGGTAATAAGCTCTGGATTACAACCCGAGCCACGAGCAAATTTACGTAGGTCAGAGAGCTAAACTCATGGCTCAAAAACTGGTGTGGGAGAAATGGCTTTTGGTTCCTGGGGCAAAGGCATCAGTACTGGACTAAGAGGGAGCTGTTCCATCAGGACGGACTCCACTTGGAACGTGCTGGGGCTAGAGTCCTGGCAAACCGAATAACTAGGGCTGCAGAGAGAGCTAATTAGTGGGGGCGAGAGTTCAGATGAGCAGAAACCTAAAAGCTCAAAGAACAAGGCGAAGGCAGTATAGCAGGATAGCATTGGGGGAAACGAAAACCAGAGAATGACAGGAAGGGACAGAATCATAAGAGTGTTTCAGAAACTGGGGCCATAGCAGGAGAAAATGGCAAGAAAACACATTTAAAAGCTCCTTATCTTGAATGCATGCAGCATTTGTAACAAATTAGATGAGCTATCGGCACAATTGGTTACAAATGAGTATGATCTGGTAGCCATAACAGAGTCGTGGTTGCAAGGCGACCAAGACTGGGAACTAAACATTCAGGGGTACTTGACAATTCGGAAGGACAGACAGAAAGGAAAAGGAGGTGTGGTATCACTTTTGTTAAAGGATGGAATCACTGCAATAGTGAGAAACCATATTGGCTCAAATGATCAGGATGTTGAAACAATTTAGGTGGAGATAAGGAATAATAAAGGGAAAACGTCACTGATGGGCGTAGTCTATAGGCCCCCTAACCGTAGCAACTCTGTTGGTCGGAGTATAAACCAAGAAATAGTGGGGACTTGTAAAAAGGGAACAGCAATAATCATGGTGATTTTAACCTCCATATTGATTGGACAAATCAAATTGGTCAGGGTAGTCTTGAGGAAGAGTTCATCGAGTGCATAAGGGATGGGTTCCTTGAGCAATATGTAAAGGAACCAACCAGGGGGCAGGCTATCTTAGATCTGGGCCTGTGTAATGAGACAGGATTAATAAACAATCTTCTAGTAAAGGATCCCCTTAGAATGAGTGACCATAGCATGGTTGCACTTCAAATTCAGATGGAGGGCGAGAAAGTTGGATCTCAAACCAACGTACTGAGCTTAAATAAAGGAGAATACAAAGGTATGATGGAAGAGTTGGCTAAAGTGGACTGAGAAAATAAATTAAAGTGTAGGACGGTTGATTAACAGTGGCATACATTTAAGGAGATATTTCATAACTCTCAAGAAAAATATATTCCAATGAGGAGGAAAGGGTGTAAAAGAATCCATGGCTAACTAAAGAAATAAAGGATGGTAGCCAATTAAAAACAAGGGCATACAAAGTGGCCAAAACTAGTGGGAGGACAGAAGGTTGGGAAGCTTTTAAAAGCCAGCAAAGAATGACTAAAAAAATGATTAAGAAAGGGAAGATAGACTATGCGTCATGTACTTTGGGGATCACTAGCCACTAGATGGCATCATTGTTGGAGGCATGTGTGTGCAGCCCAAGTATAAAAGGCCAGCCATTTTGTATATAAAGCACTTTGGGCCTTAATAAAGCAGAGCCAAGGTCATAACTCTTCGAGTTACTCAGTCTAACAGTTATTGCATACGCAACATTTGGTGATGAGGCAACAAGAACCTTTGCATGCAAAAATGAGCACAATTGGATTGTTGGAGCGATTTGTGGAAGGAGAAGATTGGGCAGATTTTGTGAGCCGTTTGAGCCGGTTCTTCGTGGCCAACAAAATGTAGGAAGTTGACGACGCAGATCGGCGCCGGGCGGTGTTCCTCACGGTTTGCGGTCCAAAAATTTATGTTCTGATAAAGAATCTACTCCTGCCTGTGAGTCCAACAGAGAAGACGTATGAAGAATTGTGTACACTGGCACAGGACCAACTTAAGCCAGACGAAGGCATCATCATCTCGGGATACAGATTTTACATGCACGTTCACTCAGAGGGCCAGAATGCGGCGGAATTCGTTGCTGACCTGAAACGTCTAGCGGGAACGTGTAAGATCGGGGCTGTGTTGGCAGACATGCTGCAGGACTTCTTTGTAATCAGCATCGACCACGAGGTGATCTTGCAAAAACTACTGGCAGTGGAGATGTTGGATTTGAACAAGGCAATCACGATCGCTCAGTCATGCATGACGACGGATAGAAATCTAAAGCAGATATCAGCGAAAAATCGAAACTCAGCAAGTATTGTAAATATGATTGATTCGGGGTTCGGCAGAGCGGCACATGGCAGAGCCTACCCGACTGCGTACGCGAAACCTGTGGCTGCCCAAAGTCCGCCAGCGAGAATGCATCCGATTTCTCTGTGTTGGCGTGGGGGAAGTCACCGGCACCAGCAGTGCCGATTTAAGCAATATAGTTGCAAAGGCTGTCTGAGAGTGGGGCATCTCCAGCGCAAGTGTCTACACATGAGCAAGCATACTGCGACACACCATGTGGAGGATGATGGTCAGACTAGCACGGATTCGGATACACAATCCGAGATATCAGAGGAAATGTATGCACTGTACTCAATCCTAACTAAAAGCAAACCGATAATGATCAACGTGAAATTTAATGGGGTGCCGGTATCGATGGAACTGGACACGGGGGCGAGTCAATCGATAATGAGCCAGAGGGCATTCGACAAGGTCTGGGATACTAAGGCTGTGAGGCCCAGGCTGAGTCCAGTCAATGCCAAGTTGCGCACGTACACCAAAGAACTCATAACGGTGATTGGCAGTGCCACAATTAAAGTGTCGTATGATGGTGCGGTTCACGAGTTACCGCCATGGATTGTCTCAAGCAATAGCCCAACGCTGTTCGGCAGGAACTGGCTTGAAAAAAAATCAGATGCGATTGGAATGACATCAAGGGGTTGTCGTCGGTGAAAGATACATGTGTCCAAGTACTGAGCAAGTTCCCCTCGCTGTTCAAATCAGGCATCGGCAACTTCACGGGAGCCAAGGTGCAGATCCATGTGGACTCGGATGCAAGCCCCGTCCATCATAAAGCTCGGGCAATTCCGTATATGATGAGGGAGAAGGTCGAAATCGAACTGGACAGACTCAGCGTGAAGGGATCATATCACCGGTTGAATTTAATGCATGGGCCAGCCCCATTGTCCCTGTGCTCAAAGGTGATGGCACAATCAAAATCTGTGGAAACTACAAGGCTACGATCAACAGGGTTTCGAAACAGAATCAGTACCCATTACTGAAGGCTGATGAGTTGTTTGCAACGCTAGCCAGGGGGAAGTCGTTCATCAAACTGGACTTGATGTCGGCCTACATGACACAGGAGCTGGTCAAGACGTCGAAGAGACTTACGTGCATTAACACGCATAAAGGACTGTTTATTTATCACAGGTGCCATTTTGGAATTCACTCGGCTGCAGCAATATTTCAGAAGAACATGGAGAGTCTACTGAAGTCCGTTCCCAGAACCATCGTGTTCCAAGATGACATCCTGATCACAGGTCGTGACTCCGAGGAACATCTGAACAACCTGGAAGAGGTTCTACAACATCTGGGCAAAGTGCGACTCAGACTGAAACGCTCGAAGTGCGTCTTCATGGCACCAGAGGTCGAATTCCTGGGGAAGAAAATTACTGCTGACAGCATCAGGTCCACAGACGCGAAAACCAAGGCCATCAAGAATGCACCCAAGCCGCAGAATGTGATGGAGTTGCGTTCATTCCTGGGTCTACTCAACTACTTCGGTAACTTCCTACCTAAATTGATCACCTGATTAGAATCACTGCACATGCTGCTAAGAAAAGATGACAACTGGGGTGCATCTCAAGACAGAGCTTTTGAGAAAGCCACTAATCTGCTTTGCTCTAACAAGCTGCTGGTATATTATGACCCATATAAACATTTAGTATTGGCCTGTGATGCTTCGTCAAATGGAATTGGTTGCGTACTCTAACAAGCTAATGAGTCGGGTAAACTTCAACCAGTCGCGTATGCTTCAAAAAGTTTGTCTAAAACGGAAAGAGCCTACAGCATGGTAGAAAAAGAACCACTATCCTGTGTGTATGGGGTTAAAAAGATGCATCAGTACCTGTTTGGTCTTCGGTTTGAACTGGAGACAGATCACAAGCCGCTCATTTCACTGTTCTCTGAAAACAAAGGTATCAATACCAATGCTTCATCCCGCATCCAGAGGTGGGCGCTGACATTATCCGCTTATGATTATCTCATTCGCCATAGACCTGACACTGAGAATTGTGCCGATGTTTTGAGCCGTCTGCCGTTGCCCACACCAGAGGTGGAAACGCCACAACCGGCGGACCTATTGTTAGTTATGGATGCTTTTGAGAGTAAAGGAACCCCTGTCACAGCTCAACAAGTTAAGACCTGGACCAGCCAGGACCCGATTTTATTGGTGGTGAAGAGTTGCATCCTCAAAGGTGATTGGTCTGCCATACCCAAGCAAACGTGTGAGGAGACCAAACCTTACATTCGTCGCAAAGACGAACTGTCTATTCAGTCAAATTGTATACTGTGGGGCAATCGTGTTGTTAAGGGAGAGAGAAATTTGTACGTGAGCTACATAGCACACATCCCGGCATTCTAATGATGAAAGCTATCGCCAGGTCTCATGTATGGTGGCCGGGAATTGACTCTGAGCTGGAATCATGTGTGCATCAGTGCAACACTTGCATGCAGCTCAGTAAAGCACCAGCGGAATCGCTGCTGAGTCTGTGGTCGTGGCCGTCCAAACCATGGTCCAGGATCCACATAGACTTTGCAGGTCCCTTCCTGGGGAAGATGTTTTTAGTTGTGGTGGATGCATATTCGAAGTGGATAGAGTGTATAATCATGTCATCCAGCACATCCACAGCTACCATTGAGAATCTCAGTGTCATGTTCGCGACACATGGCCTGCCTGACATCGTTGTTAGCGACAACGGATCGTGCTTCACCAGTCAGGAGTTTCAAGAGTTCATGAAACTCAATGGTATCAAACATGTAAGGTCAGCACCGTTCAAACCTGCATCCAATGGGCAAGCAGAACGTGCTGATCAAATCATAAAGCAGAGGATGAAGCGAGTAACCCCAGGGTCACTGCAGACCCGCCTGTCATGCATACTACTTAGTTGCAGGGCAAGACCACACACGCTTACCGGGGTCTCGTCTGCTGAACTAATGATGAAGAGAGGTCTTAAGACCAAACTATCTCTTGTACACCCTGACTTGAATAATCATGTTGAATATAGAAGACAAAGTCAGCAAGGATATCACGATCGCGCAGCTGTGTCACGCAATATTTCTGTAAATGATCCTGTATATGTTCTGAATTATGGTCAGGGTCCCAAGTGGATCGCTGGTACTGTCATGGCCAAGGAGGGTAACTGAGTATTTATTGTCAAGCTCAAAAATGGGCAAACATGCAGAAAACATATGGATCAGACAAAGTTGCAGCACACAGACGAACCAGAACAGTCGGAGGAAGAGACAATCGACGGACAACCAACCAACCTACACCCAGTCATCAGAGGACTCAGTGGTCAGCAGTGAATCGAGACTTTCAATCACTGACATGTTCAATGAAAATGGACTTTCAATCCCTGACATGGCCATTGCCACTCCCACCAGGTCAGCCACCCAGCCACCAGTCACAACAGACTCTGAACACTCACCCAAGGCTGGAGTTGAACTGAGATGGTCAACCCGGGAGCGCAAAACACCGGACCGTCTTAATTTGTAAAAGACTGTTAATATCTCAGAGGGGGGTATTGTCATGTATGTACTTTTGGGATCACTAGCCTCTGGATGGCGGTACTATTGGAGGCCATTGGGTTGCACACATGTGCGTGCAACCCAAGTATAAAAGGCCAGCCATTTTGTATATTAGTCACATTGGGCCTTAATAAAGCAGAGTCAAGGTCATACCTCTTGGAGTTAAACAATACTCAGTCTAACAGTTATTGCATATGCAACACTATGAAAATAAACTAGCACGAAATATAAAAACAGATAGCAAAGTTTCTACACGTATATAAAAAGAAAGAGTGGCGAAAGTAAATGTTGGTCCCTTAGAGGACGAGACCGGGGAATTAGTAATGGGGATGGCAGAAACTCTACCAATATTTTGTATCAATCTTTACGGTAGAGGACACTAAAAATATTCCACAGTGGATAGTCAAGGGACTATGGGCGGGGGGGAGGGGGGGAGGGGGAGGAATTTAACACAATCACAATCACTAATAAGATGGTACTCAGTAAGATAATGGGAATAAGGCGAATACATCCCCTGGACCTGATGGCTTGCATCCTAGGATCTTAAGCGAAGTAGCGACAGGGATAGTGGGATGCATTGGTTGTAATTTACCAAAATTCCCTGGATTCTGAGGAGGTTCCAGCAGATTGGAAAACTGCAAATATAACGCCCCTATTTAAAAAAGGAGGCAGACAAAAAGCAGGAAACGATAGACCAATTAGCCTAACATCTGTGGTTGGGAAAATGTTGGAGTCCATTATAAAAGAAGCAGTAGCAGGACATTTGGAGAAACAGGCACAGTCAGCATGGATTTATGAAGGGGAAGTCATGTTTGACAAATTTGCTGGAATGAACAGGGTAGATAAAGGGGAACCAGTGGATGTGGTGTATTTGGACTTCCAGAAGGCATTTGACAAGGTGCCACATAAAAGGTTACTGCACGAGATAAAAGTTCACGGGGTTGGGGTAATATATTAGCATGGATAAAGGATTGGCTAACTAACAGAAAACAGAGAGTCAGGATAAATGGTTCATCCTCTGGTTGGCAATCAGTAACTAGTGGGATGCCGCAGGGATCAATGCTGGGACCCCAACTATTTACAATCTATATTAACAACTTGGATGAAGGGACCGAGTGTAATGTAGCCAAGTTTGCTGACAATACAAAGATGAGATGAAAAGCAATGTGTGAGGAGGACACAAAAAACCTGCAAAAGGACATAGACAGGCTCGGTGAATGGGCAAAAATTTGGCAGATGGAGTATAATGTTGGAAAGTGTGAGGTTATGCACTTTGGCAGAAAAAAAATCGAAGAGCAAGTTATTATTTAAATGGAAAAAAATTGCAAGTGCTGCTGTACAGCGGGACTTGGGAGTCCTGGTGCATGAAACACAAAAGGATAGTATGCAGGTACAGCAAGTGATCAGGAAGGCCAATGGAATCTTGGCCTTTATTGCAAAAGGGATGGAGTACAAAAGCAGGGAAGCCTTGCTACAGTTATACAGGGTATTGGTGAGGCCACACCTAGAATATTGCATACAGTTTTGGTTTCCATATTTAAGAAAGGATATACTTGCTTTGGAGGCAGTTCAGAGAAGGTTCACTAGGTTGATTCCGGAGATGAGGGGTGACTTATCTGGAAAGGTCGAGTAGGTTGGGCCTCTACTCATTGGAATTCAGAAGGATGAGAGGTGATCTTATCGAAATGTATAAGATTATGAGGGGGCTTGACAAGGTGGATGCAGAGAAGATGTTTCCACTGATAGGGGAGACTAGGACTAGGGGGCAGAAGCTTAAAATAAGGGGCCGCCCATTTAAAACTGAGATGAGGAGGAATTTCTTCTCTCAGAGGGTTGTAAATCTGTGGAATTCACTGCCTTAGAGAGCTGTGGAAGCTGGGTCATTGAATAAATTTAAGACAGAGATAGACAGTTTCTTAATCAATAAGGGAATAAGGGGTTATGGGGAGCGGGCAGGGAGGTGGACCTGAGTCCATGATCGGATCAGCCATGATCGTATTAAATGATGGAGCAGGCTCGAGGGGCCTTATGGCCTACTCCTGCTCCTATTTCTTATGTTCTTATGTTCTAAATGTATCAATAGAGTCTGTCTTCAAGCACTGTGAAATCAAAATGTACAGTGGCTTCATAAAATATAGATCTGAATGTCAGAAAACTCTTGAAACATCTATATAAAAGAGCATATATGAGCGAAAGCTGCTTTAGGATAAGCCATATCCTGCAGCAATTTTCTGGTGTTCATTTCATGATAAACTAAACCCCCAATAAGACAAGCAATTTCATATTTAAACACATTTTTCTTTAGCTGTAATGTATCTATCTATATTCTGAGGTAGTTGCGCACACTTTTGTTAAATATGTCAATTATATAATTATCACAGTTCGACAAGTATGTAAAAAGGAAAAGAGTAGCAAAAGTAAACATTGGTCCCTTTGAAGATGAGGCAAGAGAAATTATTATGGGGAATAAGGAAATGGCAGAAATGTTAAACAAATATTTTGTATCTGTCTTCACTGTAGAAGATGCAAAAAGCATATCTAAAATCATGTGGAACAAATGATCTAATGAGAGTGAGGAACTTAATTTAATTTTTAAAAAGTAGAGAAAAAGTACGAGAGCACTAATGGGACTAAAAGCTGACAAATCTCCTGGACCCTATGGCCTACATCCTAGGGTTCTAAAAGAGGTGGCTGCAGAGATCGTAGATGCATTGGTTTTGATCTTTCAAAATTCCCTAGATTCTAGAACAGTCCTAGTGGATTGGAAGGTAGCAAATGTAACACCGCTATTCAAGAAAGGAAGCAGAGAGAAAACAGGGAACTATAGACCAGTTAGCCTGACATAGAAAACAGGGAACTTTGGAACAGTTAGCCTGACATGACAGGGCTTGACAAGGTGGATGCAGAGAGGATGTTTCCACTGATAGAGGAGACTAGAACTAGGGGACAGAATCTTAGAATAAGGGGCCGCCCATTTAAAACTGAGATGAGGAGGAATTTCTTCTTTCAGAGGGTTGTAAATCTGTGGAATTCGCTGCCTCAGAGAGCTGTGGAAGCTGGGTCATTGAATAAATTTAAGACAAAGATAGACAGTTTCTTAACCAATAAGGGAATAAGGGGTTACGGGGAGCGGGAAAATACTGCAATCCATTGCTTAGGAAGTGGTATCAGGGCACTTAGAAAATCATAACATGATTAGGCAGAGTCAACATGGTTTTATGAAAGGGAAATCATGTTTGTCAAATTTATTAGAGTTTTTTGAGGATGTAACTAGCAGGGTAGATAAAGGAGAACCAGTGGATGTAATATATTTGGATTTCCAAAAGGCATTCGATAAGGTGCCACATAAAAGGTTATTACTCAAGATAAGGGATCATGGAATGGGAGGTAATTTATTAGCATGGATAGAGGATTCGTTAACAGAAAGAAAACAGAGAGTAGGGACAAACAGGTCATTTTCAGGTTGGCAGGTTGTAACTAGTGGGGTGCCGCAAATATCAGTGCTGGAGCCTCAGCTATTTACAATCTATATTAATGACCGAGATGAAGGGACCGAGTATAATGTATCCAAATTTGCTGACGATACAAAGCTAGGTGGGACAGTAAGCTGTGAGGAGAACACAAAGAGTCTGCAAAGGGATATAGATAGACTAAGTGAGTGGGCAGTAAGGTGGCAGGTGGAGTATAATGTAGGGAAAGGTGAGGTTATTCACTTTGGTAGGAAGAATAGAAAAACAAAATAGTTTTTAAATGGTGAAAAATGTTTTAATGTTGGTGTTCAGAGAAATTTGGGTGTCCTTGGAATGTTGGCCTTCATTGCGAGAGGGATGGAGTACAAAAGCAGGGAGGTCCTGCTGCAACTGTACAGGGTATTGGTGAGGTCGCACCTGGAGTACTGCGTGCAGTTTTGGTCACCTTACTTAAGGAAGGATATACTAGCTTTGGAGGGGGTACAGAGACCATTCACTAGGCTGATTCCGGAGATGAGGGGGTTACCTTATGATAATAGATCAAGTAGACTGGGTCTTTACTCGTTGGAGTTCAGAAGGATGAGGGGTGATCTTATAGAAACATTTAAAATAATGAAAGGGATAGACAAGATAGAGGCAGAGAGGTTGTTCCACTGGTCAGGGAGACTAGAACTAGGGGGCACAGTCTCAAAATACGGGGGAGCCAATTTAAAACCGAGTTGAGAAGGAATTTCTTCTCCCAGAGGGTTGTGAATCTGTGGAATTCTCTGCTCCAAGGAAGCAGTTGAGGCTAGCTCATTGAATGTATTCAAATCACAGATAGATAGATTTTTAACCAATAAGGGAATTAAGGGTTATGGGGAGCGGGCGGGTAAGTGGAGCTGAGTCCACGACCAGATCAGCCATGATCTTGTTGAATGGCAGAGCAGGCTCGAGGGGCTAGATGGACTACTCCTGTTCCTAATTCTTATGTTCTTATGTTCTTGTGCAAGAAACACAGAAAGCTAGCATGCAGTTTCAGGAAGCAATAAGGAAGGCAACTGGTATATTGGACTTTATTGCAAAGGGGTTGGAGTATAAGAGTAAGGAAGTCTTGCTACAATTGTACAGGGTCTTGGTTAGACCACACTTGGAGTATTGTGCATAGTTCCTTATCTAAGGAAGGATATACTTGCCTTGGAGGCGGTTCATAAGATTGATTCCTGGGATGAGAGGGCTGCCTTATGATGAGAGATTGTGTAGAATGGGCCTATACTTTCTGGAATTTAGAAGAATGAGAGGAGATCTCATTGAAACATACAAGATTCTGAAGGGGATTGACAAGGTAGATGCTGAGAGTTTGTTTCCGCTGGCTGGAGTGTCTAGAACTAGGGGGCACAGTCTCAGGATAAAGGATTGGCTATTTAAGACAGAGATGAGGAAGAATTTCTTCACTCAGAGGGTTGCGAATCTTTGGATTTCTCTGCCCCAGAGGGCTGTGGATGCTGAGTCTCTGAATATATTCAAGAGTGAGAAAGATATATTTTTGGAGTCATGGGGAAATCAAGGGATTATGGAGATCGGGCGGGAAAGTGGATTTGAGGTCGATAATCAGCCATGATCTTATTGAATGACGGAGCACGCTCGAGGGGCCGTATGGCCTACTCCTGCTCCAATTCTTATGTTATTATGTTCTTATGATTGAGAAAATAAAAATAATTTTAACATAAGTTGCCTGCCCAGTGCCTTCTTAGTGGAAGTAATGCAAGATACAAATAATAGAAAGGACAAACAAAAACAAACATAAAAAATATATATATATTGGCTTACCAATGCCATATTTGTTCCGGTAATATTCTTTTGTGAATTCATCACAATCACAGAGGACAATCTTCCGTCCCCATGCATTTATCACTGTCCCAATCATCAGGTCGCAGTCCTTGTAGATCTCCTGAGTCACATTTCCAGTCTAGAATATTACAATTATAATTGTGTAAAGAGTATATCAATAATTTGATGGGCCTTTTTAAACACATTATAGTGGGAAAATCTTTAAGTGTTGACTTTGGTTACCTACATTAAGGCTATCCAGCATAAAGCGGCTTTCACGTCCCATTGGTCCAAAAGTGTTCAGTAGCGTATGGTCTGTAATCTCACCAGGATGATATAATCGATCTGGAACATGCTTTCAACAAAAATAGAATATTCAGAATGATATCAAGGAGACAGTCTTGTCTTCAAAGTCACAGGCACAGTTCTGACAAGGGAGGTGGCCATACTGGTCATTATTCTGTCATTCACACCCTATCTAGACTAATCTTTTTCTAACTTCTGCCATTAACATTTCAATTCAGCTCATCATCTCTTTTGTCTCTCTAATCTCTCCTGCCTTCTACCCTTTCATAGACCTTCCCTTTTGTTCTTTCCTCCCCTCTCCCTTTCAGTTCTCCTTAAGACTCTGTTCTTTTCGAACATTCGCCAATTCTAACGAAAGGTCATCGACCTGAAATGTTAACTCTGTTTTTCTCTCCACAGATGCTGCCTGACCTGCTGAGATGTCCAGCATTTTCTGTTTTTATTAAAGCAGGCCATACTAGATTTAGTAATGAATAATGAATAATCTGACAGTAAGGGAATATCTTGCGAACAGTGACTGTAGCCAATGTTCCCTTTAGGCTGCGCGGGCACACAGCACTCCAGGGGTCCCGTGCAGCCGATGAAACAGCTTTTAAATTGAAAAAAACGCACAAGAGCGGGCTTTTGAATGGACCACACAGCCTGTTAAAGAAGCTGCACAACCCCAAAAAATTACGGGGAATATTAACCGTAACATAATTGAATTTGATGTTAAGTTTGAGAGAGAGGAGGCAGAGTCACAAACCAAGGTTTTAAACTGTAGTAAGGCTGATTTTGAAGTAATGTGACATAGGGCCGAAATTTCCCTCTGCCTGAAATAGGGCGCACCTATGGCTTTTTGGCGTGCATTACCACCGCAATGGATGGGGCGGCCATTAGAGCAAAATTTAGCAATTTGGTGGGAAAATAAGGAGCAGTGTTGATGGTGGGAATGGGCTCTTTGCAACAGTGTGGGGGCGGACTGTTCAATTATGCCGAGAAATGCAGCTGATGCCAATTGACTGATGACGAGACAACAGCTCCCTGGCCTTCATAAAGGGCAGGTTTAGCAGCTAGGCCCTGAGCATTGAGTTTGTTTCTGGTGCTTCTGAAGGAATGGCTAATGCAAGAGCTTTCAGGAGGGCCAGCCGCTTCTCGGATGTTGAACTGGAGACCCTCGTCCAAGCTGTGGAGGGAAGGAGGCGAGTACTGTAGCCGGTCACAGGAAGACCCAGTCGCGCCGTCGTTGTGAATGCAGAGAGAGAGATAGCTTTGGAGGTATCAGGGACCTCCATTCATGACCTCACCGCCAGCCAATGCCGCAAAAGGCTGAACGACATCGTTCGACTGATGAAAGTGAGTACATGTTCCCCCAACTCCTGACCGTCCATCTCTGAGCCTCTCTTTCACCTATTCTTATTTCCCACCTTCACTATATAGTCACTGAAGCACCATTTAATTGCTGAGGCATCTATATCTATGTGTGCATACTCACAATGGAGGATCCCTTTCATGTGAGAGTTACACCTGCATGTAATGGACCCACACTTGCATTAATTGCTGAGGCCTCATGACACTGCTACTCAGCAACCCTTCTTTGCTTTGCAGGCTAAGGTCTCCCACAACCGTTTGGAGCAACAGAGGACTGGTGGGGGCTAGGCCGATATCCAGCAGCTCCGTGACATAGAAGAGATGGTGCAGCGGCTAGTAGGCCCACATGTTGCCTTCCCTGTGGCCACCCGCTGGGGGCAGCATCGGTAAATATGGCCTTCCTTTAATGCCATCTCTCCCTGAAAGTCCAAATGCCTACCAGTAAATTGGTTATCATTGTGTGCAAGTTGCTTGCTGGATGGTGTAATGCCCTACCTCGCCATCACGGAACCCTTGTGCCATTTATGATTGCAGTTGATACCCAGAGTGTGAGCCAGAGCGACAACGAGATCCTTGAGCCGAGTGTGAGCCAGAGTCAGTCCGACACCTTTGAGGCGAATGTGAGCCAGAGCTGAATGCAGACATTGGCGGCATGTCCGATGAGGGCAATGAAGAGGGGGACACTGCTGCCAGCACCATGTCGCTGCTCCCTACACTCTCACGCGCCAGCTCAGATACTGGGAGTACATGGTCGTTGCAGTTAGATTTAGGAGAACGGTCTGCACTGGGGCCTAGCGGGCTGCAGCATGGTGAAGGGCAAAGGGAACCTCAGATGCCATCTCTCCGGAGTGGGGCGGGGGGGGAGGCGGAGTTCACACATGAGTTCTGCCGCAGAGGACTCAGATAAGCCCCTCAATGTGGCAGCATTTGAAACAAGGGTGCAGACTATGTATGCGCAGATGTTGGGAGCAATGGCAAGGGTGCTCAGGAGTCTGTCGCAAGTGGTCAGGAGTGTGGAGGAGTCTGCCTCCCGCATTGTGGACAGTTCTGCGCACACCATGGAGCCCATCATTGTCAGTCTGCAGACGATGGTGGACTCCCAGAGTGACCGTGATGATCCAGATGTGATGAGGTATGTCATGGGCGATATGGCAGCTGCCATTACAGTACAGACGAAAGGGAACCAGTGCTGTATTGGAAAGGATGGCCACCAGCCTGGAAGCTCAGAATGATCTCATGCACTCTGAGCAACAGGCCACAGAGCGTCTTACTGCTGTCGTATCTGGTGGCATCGAGACTGTGTCTGCTCTCATGCTGTCTCAGCTGGATGCCATGCGAGCTCTGACTGCTGCCATCGCGTCTAGGTCCACCACGGTCCACCGGCGGCCTTCCGGTGTCGCACTCGCAGATTGGTGGTGATGGTGAGGTACTGCCCCGGGGGTGTAGCGCAGGCTCATCGGCCCAGAATCCTGATGTGGTCTCTCAGGATCACAGCAGTCCTGAGCTGAGACGTCCCACTCTACCATTGCTGCCAAACATGGCATCGCCCCAGATAATTCAAACTGATAGCGCCGAGAAGGATGCGGCCCAGTCTGTAGCTGGCCCTTCCAGGGCCAGAGCTGGTCGAGGGAATCCTAGAAGGACGTTGATAGCTTCTACACCTGAAACACAGCAGTCTTCCTAGAACCATGATGCAGCCACAGGAGACACTGCGGCTTATAGTTCCAGAATAGGTATGCATAAGAGGGGTTATAAGGAAATGCACAAGGGTGAGAATTGATAATGTGTAAGTTTTTTTTGCACCATTATTTCTTGTGTAATAAATCTTTATTTTGGGTTTGAATATCTGTGCTGATCTCATTTCTCATTTCACTGTGGGGAATGATGTGTGAAAGGGCTCATTGGTTTGGCCATGGAGATGCACAAATGAAGGCTATGAGACGGTTTAGATTTCCCTTGGGGGTCCAGGTAGCGGCACCATCTCCTGCGTGGCCACTGCCCGCATCCTGCTCCTCCTCCTGTGCCTCTTCCTCCTCGTGCTCCTGCACCTCCTCCCCTCCTTGTCCTCCTCCTCAGGTGGTACTGCTGCCTCATCCTCCAACTGTTGTGCCCTCAAGATTGCCAGGTTGTGAAGCATGCAGCAGACGATGACGAATAGGGACACCCACTCAGGCGAGTACTGCAGCACTCCTCCTGAGCGATCCAGGCATCAGAACTCTGTTTAAGGATTCCAATGGTCTGCTCAATGATGCACCTGGTGGCTGAATGAGAGTCATTGTACGCATGCTGCACAGCAGTCCTGGGATGACGAAGGGGAGTCAGCAGCCAAGTGCAGAGTGGGTAGCACTTGTCTCCAAGGAGCCAGCCACAATCTTGTTTTGGGCCAGCAAATTTGCCTAGTCTGCCGCAGGATAAAAGCATCGTGGCTGCTGCCAAGATATCGAGCATCAACTGCCATGATTTTGCGGTTGTGGTCGTACACCAGCTGGACAGTGAGGGAGTGGAATCCCTTGCGGTTATGGAAATCTCGGGATTGTTCTGTGGTGCCCGCAATGCAACGTGGCTGCAGTCTATGGTGCCCTGAATCCTGGGGAAGCCTGCAATCCTGACGAATCCGGTCTGCCGCTCCAACTGCTTCGCCCTGCTCCCTCCTCTTATACAGAGCATCTGTCACCCGACGGGTGGAGTTATGCGCGGCAAACTGTGAAATGTTCAAAATATCTGCGGTTGCAGCTTGAAAAGATCCAGTTGCATAGAAATTGAGGGCGATGGTAACCTTTGATGCGACTGTCAGAGCTGTCCTCAACCATAACGGTCCAGCAATCAGGACTGATGGCCCATTTAACACTCACTCGGGAAGCCTTCAGACATCGATCGGCTGGCTTTGTTCAGATCCCAGCACATCTCACTTAGCGCAAAATAAGACCTGAAGAAACCAGAAAGGTTCCCCGGAGGCAATAGAACCATCCTAACCCAGCCAGAATTGTGGATTACAGGAGTATAACTGTCGAGCGTTTTGGAAGCTCGATCTTCGTTCTATAGCATCCTACGTGAAGGCACGTTTGCCCACCCCTCGAGGATAAGGACCGAGAGCGAAGCCTCGCTTCTCCAACCTGATAGACTTCAACTTCAACCTAGATCTCGTATGCTTCAGCCAAGCACGGGGCCATGGAGTCGAATCGCTGAGGAAGGACCAGCGCGCAAGGAAGGTCAAGAACTCAATAGTTGCACGCTCACCAACCAATTCACGAAAGTGCATGAGGGGATGTCAGTGTGCCCTAACCAAACCAGAGGGGGATTTAGAGTTAGGTGGGTCCCGGGAGGGATTAGCCCACGGGAAGGGTTGGTCTGTTGTAAGGCTAATAAGGGAAGTGCACTGTTTTACTGGATATTACTGCACGGTGTAGTTCTACTTCACAAGCATCTGGCGAGTGGAGTGGAGGTGTTGATCTGTTGTAATAAACCTTGTGTGATTTTGAACTCGAAACGTTGGTCCGTGTCTCACTATAAGACAATCCGTTATAACTCTTTTCACCCGAACGCAAGGACAGGGTTAGTGTGCTTGCTATAAGCGGGTGTTAAATCATAAACAGCAGATTGGATAACTGCAAGAGACCTATTGGCACCGGTCTCTGCGGAAAACGAACTCGTAGCACAGCAAGCAAGGCAGGGTCGATTTGGCACCGGTCACTGCCAAGTAAAAACCCTTTCGTATTTGGACCCTACGGCGCGGCCTCGTAAACCTCGGGAAGTAACCATTTACAAAAGGGCCAATTCCGGCCCCATAAACTGACCACAGTAAACTGCGCTGCAATGTTAGCGGGCAAACCTACAGACCTACAGACAAACAGTATTCAATGCCGGTACATATTCCTAAAAGACAAAAACTCTACTTGTGTAGTTAGGCAACCACAGTTAACAAATGAGGTAAGATACAGTATAAAGCTAAAAGAAAAGGCTTACACAAATGCTCTCCATCCATCTGTTCAACACATGCCATTACTCACACTTGTAGGTCTCTTTTTTACCTTCTTGCAGGAGAAGAGAACATAGAATACGAGGGAGAGGCAGAGAACTGGAGGTGGCCCTCCAGCATCTCACAGCTAACAAGTGGAGAGGAGCAGGCACTGGAAATCACTGGCGTCTCGGTGTGCCCAGCCATCAGAGATGATGAGACTGGGGCCTCCCAGCTACCTAGTGACAGAATTAAATATCAGAAAGCTACATGGCATACAACACTCACTCATGTTTACTTGATGTCAACGGCGAGTGAAATATGATCATGTGCATAATGATAACTTCAAACATTCTTATCTTCACAGTACTCATTCATGTCTTTTATCTTCCACAGGGCATTCACACATCCAGCAAGAGGTGGCCGAGGTCGCCGACGACAACAAAGACTCCTCAGAGAAGGTTCCTTTGAGAGCACACTGTCACAGGACTCATGCAGACTATTCACCAGTTCAGATACTCACACTTCTGTGGGACAAGTAAGGCAGATAGTTGGGTTTTCACCTGGTGGCTCACACATCACAAGCGAGCAAGAGCAGATGGTGGAATTAGTGAAGAGTCCACGTCGGAGAGCACAGAGGTCTACAAGCTCTCCTCAGCTGGATATAGGTGCTGTACCTTGGGGGCCGTCAACGAACAAGATACTTCTTGAGCAGCAGCAAGGAATGTGTGATGTATCAGCAGGTGTACCAGCTGCACTGTGCACGTGAACAGAGAGATTGGAGGAGTCCGTATCATGATGTCGCAGACCTTTGCAATGATGTCTTCATCCATGGAAAGACCGGACAGCTGCATGGAACATCAAACCCGGCAATCACACAAGTGCATGCATGTCTTCACCAATGGCTTGCACACTATGAATGCCAGCTTAAATAGGATGAATGAAATCCTAGCCTTGGCCGTTCATCGCCTCACTGATCTGCAGTGACCCAGCAGCGATGGCATCAGTCAGAGCTCGCGTGGCATCGAACTGAGACTGCGTGAGAGCAGACACAGACTCGATTCCACCAGACATTGACTGCATAACAGCACTAAGATGATGCGTGGCCTCTTGCTGAGACTGCGTGAGAGCATTCTGAGCTTCCACATCAGCAGCCATCCTCTCCATTACAGCACTAAGACATTGGGTTACTTCCACCTATGCTGTAATGGTAGCTGCCACATCGCCTATGACACGCGTCATGAGATCTGGGAGTCCAACATCGTTTGTACATTTGCAATGATGGGCTCCATGATGTGTGCAGAGCTGTCTGCAATGCGGGAGTCAGACTCCTCCACGCTTCTGACCACTTGCGACAGGCTCTCGGGCACCCTTGCCATTGCCCCTACCATCTCCGAGTGCATGGCAGCACCTTTTGTTTGAACGCTTCCACATCGAGGTGCTTATCTGAGTCCTGTCCAGCAGAACCTAAGTGCAAAGTTGCCTTACAGAGAGTAGGCTCCCGAGCTTCCATTTGGCCTTGACCATGCTGCAGCCTGCTAGGCCCCGGTGCATCACCCAGTGCAGACCATTCTCCTAAGCTAAACTGCAAAGAATGCGTACTCCCAGTATCTGAGCTGGTGCATGGGAGCATAAGAAGCAATGACGTGGTGCTTGGAGCTGTCTCTTCCTCGGCATTCACCTCTTCCCACATTTGGTCGCTGTCCTCACTTGACACATGGGGCTCAGACTCAGGCTGGTCTGCCTCCGGGTCATCATCTGCAAGCATAAATGGGATAAAAGTGGCGTGAGGGAGGGGGTGGACTATGCAGCAACCAAGGTGCACACCTTGCTGACTACATGACTGATAGGCATTTGTGCAGTTACGGACAGATGGCATTATAGGAAGGCCTTGACTTACCACTGCTGCCCCCAGCGGGATCGACGGTGCCTGTGGCCACTGGGCAGGCAATATGTGGCCCTATTAGCCGCAGTAACCTTTCCTCCACATCGGTCAGCTGCTGCAGTTCGGCCTCTCCACCTCCAGTCCTCTGCTGCTCCCTACAGTTATGTGTTATCTTGGCCTACAAAGCAAAGGAGGGTTGGTGAGTAGCAGTCCAGTTAGGCATCTGGAAATAATGGATGTACAGCTTCAAAAGATGCAACTGTAAGGCACAAATGAAAGGGGCCCTCAACTGAGTATGCACACATGAGATATGGATGACGCACCATCGAAATGCTGCTTTACTGACTAGAAACAGAAGCAGGAAAATAAGAGTTGGGGAAGGAGAGGCTCAGACGCCGAAGGTCAATAGTAATAGAGCATGTACTCACTTTCACCACTCAAGTGATGTCATTGAGCCTCTTCCGGCACTGAATGGCCATCCGGTCCAGTAGAGATTGCTGACACCTCTGCAGCCACCTCTGCCCAAGCATCTCAGAAGACCTGCCAAGAGGGCCTGCCAGTCTCTGGAAATAGGAGGTGCCTTCTTCCCTCCACAGCTTTCAGCAGCATCTCAATTTAGGCATCTGTGAATCTGTTTCCCCTTGGGCTACCTCTCTGACTTGCAATTTTAACACAAGCAATTTCAGCCCCTGGGTTACTTACTGCGCTCCCAGGCTCCTCGATGATTATTTTGGTGACATCTGCCTTTACCTTTGCAGTGAGTGATATCTCATTCTCTGTAACTTCAACCTTCATTTAAATTCCCCTCATCTTCCCTACTTAACCTCATCCTGCTGTAAACTCTCCCTTCCACATCCATGGCCAGCCCCTTGACCTTACTATCATGAGGCCTCACCAGCTCCTAGGTCTTGATCAGTGACAAGGCCATCTCTGACAATATCTTCATCTCTCTCCATGCAATCTACCTACCCACTTGCAACACCACTATCATAACTCTCTGCTCCTGAAAAAAAATGTCGCCTCAACTCCTTCACCAACACACTATCTATCTCCCAATTCCCTGTCCTCTGTCTCTCCATCCATTGTGATACTGCTGCCTTCATCAACCTGCTTGTCACATTTGGGGATTTTTAATCATTTTTTCCTTCACAGAAAGGATTTTGAAATTGACTTATGTTTAAAGGTTTTGTTTTAAAGTAAAATGAATTCACATAGGTTTAAATAGGCCACAGGTTGCAGGTGAAGAATGTGTATTTAGCCAATACATAGCAAGCCCAACAAGGGAGGGGGCAGTTCTAGATTTAGTGTTCGGGAATGAAGCTGGGCAGGTGAAAAGAATATCAGTGGGAGAGCATTTTGTGATCGTGATCATAATTCAGTTAGTTTTAGCATAATTATGGATAAGGACAAAGAAAAAACAGGAGTAAGGGTTTTAAATTGGGGGAAGGCCAATTTTACTTGGCTGAGAAGTGGTTTAGCAAAAGTTGACTGGAAACAGTTACTTGAAGATAAATCAGTGCCAGAGCAATGGGAGGCATTCAAGAGGGGATTCAGGGTAAATATGTTTCCATTAAGAAAAAGGGTAGAACTGTCAAATTTGGAGTCCCCAAGATAAGGCAAGAAAGGGAAGCCTGTATCAGATATTGTGAGCTCAATACTGTAGAAAGCCTAGAAAAGTATAGAAAGTGCAGGGGTGAAATTAAGAATGAAATTAGGAATGCAAAAAAAGAGGGCATGAAAAAAATAATGGCAAGTAGAATCAAAGAAAACCCAAAGATGTTTTACAATTACATAAAGAGCAAGAAGATAACTAAGGAAAGCGTAGGGCCTATCAGGGACCAAAATGGTGATCTATGTGTTGAGCAGAGGACGTGGGTAAGGTACTTAATAAATACTTTGCGGCTGACTTCACAAAAGTGGGGGACGATGTCGACGTTGAAGTTTTGGACGAGATAAACATAGCAAGAGAGCATGTATTAAGGGATTTAGCATCCTTGAAAGTAGATACATCGCCAGGAGCGATATATCCGAGGCTATTAAAAGAAGCAAAGTTGGAAATTGCGGCGGCTCTGACCATCATTTTCCAAATCTCCCTGGTACAGGAGTGCCAGAGGATTGGAGAACTGCTAACGTTGTACCATTGTTTAAAAAGGGAGGAAGGGATAAACCAAGCAATTACATGCCAGTTACTTTAACCTCGGTGGTGAACAAATTACTGGAATCAATTCTGAGGGACAGTATAAACCTTCATTTAGAAAGACACAGATTAATCAAGGACAGTCAACATGGATTTGTTAAGGGAAGGTCATGTCTGACAAACCTGATTTGAGTTTTTTGAGGAGGTAGCAAGGAGGGTCGATGAGAGATGCCGTTGTAGATGTAGTTTACATGGATTTTAGCAAGGCTTTTGACAAGGTCCCACTGCAGGCTGATCAAAAAAGGAAAAGCCCATGGGATCCAAGGGAGAGTGGTAAATTGGATCCAAAATTGGCTCAGTGGCAGGAAGCAAAGGATAATAGTTGAGGGCAGTTTTTGCGACTGTAAGGCTGTTTCCAGTGAGGTTCCACAGGGCTCAGTACTCAGTCCCTTAGGTTTTGTAGTATATATTCATGATTTAGACTTAAATGTAGGGGGCATGATAATGAAATTTGCAGTTGATACAAAAATTGACCGTGGGTTGACAGTGAGGAGGAAAGCTCGAGACTGCAGGAAGGTATCGATGAACTGGTCAGTTGGGCAGAAAAGTGGCAAATGGAATTCAATCTGGAAAAGTGTGAGGTAATGCATTTGAGGAGGGACAACAAGGCAAGAGAATACACAATAAATGGGAGGATACTGAGAGGTGCGGAGGAACAGAGGGACCTTGGTGAACATGTCCACAGATCCTTAAAGGTAGCAGGCCAGGTAGATAAGGTCGTTAAAAAGGCATATGGAATGCTTTACTTTATGAGCCGAGGTATAGAATGCAAAAGCAAGGAAGTTATGCTAGATCTGTATACAACACTAGGTAGGCTACAGCTTGAGTACCGCGTGCATTTCTGGTCACTACATTACAAGAAGGATGTAAATGCACTAGAAAGGGTGCAGAGGAGATTTACAAAGATGTTGCCAGAATTGGAAACATAGAAACATAGAAACATAGAAACATAGAAAATAGGTGCAGGAGTAGGCCATTCGGCCCTTCTAGCCTGCACCGCCATTCAATGAGTTCATGGCTGAACATGCAACTTCTGTACCCCATTCCTGCTTTCTCACCATACCCCTTGATTCCCCTAGTAGTAAGGACTTCATCTAACTCCTTTTTGAATATATTTAGTGAATTGGCCTCAACAACTTTCTGTGGTAGAGAATTCCACAGGTTCACCACTCTCTGGGTGAAGAAATTCCTCCTCATCTCGGTCCTAAATGGCTTCCCCCTTATCCTTAGACTGTGTCCCCTGGTTCTGGACTTCCCCAACATTGGGAACATTCTTCCTGCATCTAACCTGTCTAACCCCGTCATAATTTTAAACGTTTCTATGAGGTCCCCTCTCATTCTTCTGAACTCCAGTGAATACAAGCCCAGTTGATCCAGTCTTTCTTGATAGGTCAGTCCCGCCATCCCGGGAATCAGTCTGGTGAACCTTCGCTGCACTCCCTCAATAGCAAGAATGTCCTTCCTCAGGTTAGGAGACCAAAACTGTACACAATACTCCAGGTGTGGCCTCACCAAGGCCCTGTACAATTGTAGCAACACCTCCCTGCCCTTGTACTCAAATCCCCTCGCTATGAAGGCCAACATGCCATTTGCTTTCTTAACCGCCTGCTGTACCTGCATGCCAACCTTCAATGACTGATGTACCATGACACCCAGGTCTCTTTGCACCTCCCCTTTTCCTAATCTGTCACCATTCAGATAATAGTCTGTCTCTCTGTTTTTACCACCAAAGTGGATAACCTCACATTTATCCACATTATACTTCATCTGCCATGCATTTGCCCACTCACCTAACCGATCCAAGTCGCTCTGCAGCCTCATAGAATCCTCCTTGCAGCTCATACTGCCACCCAACTTAGTGTCATCCGCAAATTTGGAGATACTACATTTAATCCCCTCGTCTAAATCATTAATGTACAGTGTAAACAGCTGGGGCCCCAGCACAGAACCTGGCGGTACCCCACTAGTCACTGCCTGCCATTCTGAAAAGTCCCCATTTACTCCTACTCTTTGCTTCCTGTCTGACAACCAGTTCTCAATCCATGTCAGCACACTACCCCCAATCCCATGTGCTTTAACTTTGCACATTAATCTCTTGTGTGGGACCTTGTCGAAAGCCTTCTGAAAGTCCAAATATACCACATCAACTGGTTCTCCCTTGTCCACTCTACTGGAAACATCCTCAAAAAATTCCAGAAGATTTGTCAAGCATGATTTCCCTTTCACAAATCCATGCTGACTTGGACCTATCATATTACCTCTTTCCAAATGCACTGCTATGACATCCTTAATAATTGATTCCATCATTTTACCCACTACCGATGTCAGGCTGACCGGTCTGTAATTCCGTGTTTTCTCTCTCCCTCCTTTTTTTAAAAGTGGGGTTACATTGGCTACCCTCCACTCCATAGGAACTGATCCAGAGTCAATGGAATGTTGGAAAATGACTGTCAATGCATCCACTATTTCCAAGGCCACCTCCTTAAGTACTCTGGGATGCAGTCCATCAGGCCCTGGGGATTTATCGGCCTTCAATCCCATCAATTTCCCCAACACAATTTCCCGACTAATAAGGATTTCCCTCAGTTCCTCCTCCTTACTAGACCCTCCGACCCCTTTTATATCCGGAAGGTTGTTTGTGTCCTCCTCAGTGAATACCGAACCAAAGTACTTGTTCAACTGGTCCGCCATTTCTTTGTTCCCCGTTATGACTTCCCCTGATTCTGACTGCAGGGGACCTACGTTTGTCTTTACTAACCTTTTTCTCTTTACATATCTATAGAAACTTTTGCAATCCGTCTTAATGTTCCCTGCAAGCTTCTTCTCGTACTCCATTTTCCCTGCCCTAATCAAACCCTTTGTCCTCCTCTGCTGAGTTCTAAATTTCTCCCAGTCCCCGGGTTCGCTGCTATTTCTGGCCAATTTGTATGCCACTTCCTTGGCTTTAATGCTATCCCTGGTTTCCCTTGATAGCCACGGTTGAGCCACCTTCCCTTTTTTATTTTTACGACAGACAGGAATGTACAATTGTTGTAGTTCATCCATGCGGTCTCTAAATGTCTGCCATTGCCCATCCACAGTCAACCCCTTCAGTATCATTCGCCAATCTATCCTAGCCAATTCACACCTCATACCTTCAAAGTTACCCTTCTTTAAGTTCTGGACCATGGTCTCTGAATTTAGCTATGAGGAAAGATTGGATAGGCTGGGGTTGTTTTCTTGGAACAGAGGAGGCTAAGGGGAGACCTTATTGAGGTGTATAAAATTATGAGGGATCTGGATATATTGGATAGGAAGGGCCTATTTCCCTTAGCAGAGGGGTCAATAACCAGGAGGCATAGATTTAAAGTAGTTGGTAGAAGGATTAGAGGGGAGATGAAGAAAAATGTCTTCACCCAGCAGATGGTGGGGGTCTGGAACGCACTGCCTGAAAGGGTGGTAGAGGAAGAAACCCTCATCACATTTAAAAAGTACTTGGATGTGCACTTAAAAAGCCGTAATCTAAAGGGCTACGGACCTAGTGCTGGAAGGTGGGATTAGGCTGGTTAGCTCTTTTTTGACCGGCACAGGCACGACGAGCCGAATGGCCTCCTTCTGTGTCGTAATTTTTCTATGATTCTATGGATTAAAGGCAAACATATCTGTTTGGGGATTGTAAACTAACAGCCTATTTCAAACTGATATAACAAGGAGCTACTGTCTTAGCCAGGCCCATTAGACAAGATGACTAGGGACATTAAGCAATTAATCATCTCGTTTGAGGTGGTTCAGCAAATATTCACTCCCATTATAATGAGGATGATTCTATTCATATGGGTACGGCATGAGGTGCCCGTGGAGGATGTACTCCCGGGACAGGAATAGTCAGTTGGGTTGACAGGCCTGCTGACAAATTCCTACATATAAAGATGTCAGAGACATCACTTTCTCTGCTTCCTGGATATATATGTTATATACCTTGTCATGCATCCCAATATTCTATTTGCTTTTTTAACAGGTTGGGAACATTGTGCTGGTGGTTTTAGTGACCTGCCCATTAAAACCTCAAGATCAATCTCCTGCTCCGCTTACTTCCTGTGGAAATATATTTAATATTAATCTAGCAGAATGCTCAAGAAAAGGAATCACTTTTATGTTTGGAAAGAATTGAAGAATATTTTATGTTCATACCTTTGGTAGTTTGCCTCGGTGGAGAAATACACCAACAGCATCTCTGCCTGAATTTGGGGGTAGGACCTCCCTGATCTCGACAGTGTCATCTGCCAGGTAATAGTGCAAGATGAGTACCCTGTAGTCTCCAAACTTAGTGTCTGAGTCATCCCAGTAACAGTAAAATCGCAGCACATGCGTGTCATGGTCCAGGAACTGCTTAAGTGTGTCAGTCTTCTCATACGGACGGAGAGGCTGCATGTTTTTGTCCATCTATAAGAAACACAGAAGGTGCACAAGGAATAATAGCCACAAGAAAAATGCACCTGGAGCACAGTACTGAAGATTCTTCCAAATAAACATCCTTCACTGTTCAAGGTGTGTTCAATCCACACCATTATTACATAACTTTTTTTTTACAGTGCACTGAGAATTAAATACATTACTGTTGTGGTATAAGTTGTTCAGTAAATCAAATATCAACCTGCATTGCTGTTCATTTACTGAACACTTCTATTTTAGCTGGGAAAGGTATTTTCCTCTCCTAAAAGCATTGACTTATTACTGGGATACGTGCTAGCCAAATGGTTGCAAGGTGTTGAACATCTTTTGGTATCTTGATATAATATATTCAAACATGAGCCTCGACAGTAAGTCACAGCAGGCTATATAACGGCAGGAGACATTACAGTTGTGTCCACTCCTTACACACGCACGAGTTGCTGGATAGGAATCATGAACAGGAACAGGTACCTTGACCAATTTTCCCCTTTTTAACCCTGACACTGAGGCAAGCTGTCGCACCCGTGTCACCATTCCAGCTGAGCCCATCTACGTCAAAACAAAATGTAGTTTAAACTTTGGATCTTCTTTACAGAAAATAAGAGGGGCAAAGAGAGGGTATGAGAATAGAATGGCAGCCAACATAAAAGGTAATCCAAAAGTCTTCTATAAATAGTCAAAGGGTAGTACGAGGAAGGGTGGGGTCGATTAGGGACCAAATAGGAGACCTATGCAAGGAGGCAGAGGGGATTGCTGATGAGTACTTTGCATCTGTCTTCACCAAGGAAGAGGATCCTGCCATAGACATAGTGAAGGAGGAGGTAGTGGAGACACTTGATAGGATAAACTTTGATAAAGAATAGGTGTTAGAAAGGCTGGCTGTATTTAAAGTAGATAAATCATCCGGAGCGGATGGGATGCATCCTAGGATGCTGAGGGAATTGAGGGCAGAAATCGCGGCGATACTGGCCATAATATTCCAATCCTCCATAGATATGGGGGTAGTGCCAGAGGACTGGAGAATTGCAAATGTTACACCATTGTTCAAAAAAGGATATAAAGATAAACCCAGCAACTACAGGCCAGTCAGTTTAACCTCGGTAGTGGGGAAGCTTTTAGAAATAGTAAGCAGGGACAAAATTAACAGTCACTTGGATAGGTATGGATTAATTAAGGAAATCCAGCATGGATTTGTTAAAGGCAAATCGGGTTTAACCAACTTGATTGCGCTACGATGAGGTAACAGAGAGGGTTGATGAGGGTATTGCGGTTGATGTAGTGTACATAGATTTCCAAAAGGCTATCGACAAAGTGCCACATAATAGGCTTGCCAGCAAAATTGAAGCCCATGGAATAAAAGGGTAACATGGATACGAAATTGGCTAAGTGACAGGAAACAGAACAGTGGTGAACGGTTGTTTTTCGGACTGGAGGAAAGTATACAGTGGTGTTCCAGGGATCAGTTCTACGACCACTGCTTTTCTTGATATATATTAATGACTTGGACTTGGGTGTACAGGGCACAATTGCAAAATTTGCAGATGACACAAAACTTGGAAGTATAGTGAACAGTGAGAAGGAGAGTGATAGACTTCAGGAAGACAAAGACAGGCTGGTGAAATGGACAGACACATAGCAGATGAAATTTAATGCAGAAAAGTGTGAAGTGATGCATTTTGGTGGAAAGAATGAGGAGAGGACATACAAACTAAAAGGTACAATCCTAAAGGGGATGCACGAACAGAGAGACCTGGGCGTGTGTGTGTGCATAAATAGTTGAAGATGGCAGGGCAGATTGAAAAAGCAATTAAAAACACTTCATAAATAGAGGTATAGAGCATAAAAGTGTGGAAACACTGGTTTGGCCCCAACTGGAGTACTGTGTACAATTCTGGGCACCACACTTTAGGAAGGATGTGAAGGCATTAGAGAAGGTACAGAAAAGATTTATGAGAATGATTCCAGGAATGAGGAACTTCAGTTATGTTGATAGACTGGAGACGCTGGTGTTGTTCTCCTTGGAGCAGAGATGATTGAGAGGCGATTTGATAGAGGTGCTCAAAATCATGAGGGGGTCTGGACAGAGTAGATAGAGAGAAACTGTTCCCATTGGCAGAAAGGGCGAGAACCAAAGAACACACATGTAAGGTGATTGGCAAAAGAACCAAAAGTGACGTAAGAAAAAAAAAATTTATACAGCAAGTGGTTAAAATCTGGAATGCACTGCCTGAAAGGGTGGTGGAGGCAGGCTAAATTTTATCTTTCAAAAGGGAGTTGGATAATATCTGAAGGAAAAGGAATTGCAGGGCGATGGGGAAAGGGTAGCTGAGAGTTGGCACGGGCTCAACGGACAGAATGGCTTTCTTCTGTGCTGTAACCATTCTATGATTCTATCTGCATGGCTCAATTACACTGTATAAGCTATGTGGGAAGACTTGAGAATGGTTTTATGTAAAATAGATATTGGGCAGTATCAATCCAACTAAACAAGGGCACAGTATAAGCTTGCCTCAAATTCAATCCTATTAAGCAATAGTTTGATAACCATGCTAATGTAGTCATTGTAGATAAACAGTTTAAGATCATTGTGCAGAACACATAAATATTAGCTGTATATATTCCAAACTGTGTTATACAAAAACTGGCTCATATTTTCCTGTACAGGTACTGTGCTTAGATGTATTGGATCATCTGGGTGCAGCACACAGAGGAGAATCAGTTGGGGAAGATAGCATGTTGGTAGTGGCACCTACCCAATTTTTTGCGCATTTAAATTAATGGATGGAATTTTGAGGGGGCTCCCTCATGGGTGTACAATCCTGGACAGGCTAATGGATCTCAAGGTAGACAAGTCCCCTGGTCCTGATGAAATGCATCCCAGGGTATTAAAAGAGATGGCGGAAGTTATAGCAGATGCATTCGTTATAATCTACCAAAATTCTCTGGACTCTGGGGAGGTACCAGCTGATTGGAAAGCAGCTAATGTAATGCCTCTGTTTAAAAAAGGGGGCAGACAAAAGGCAGGTAACTATAGGCCGGTTAGTTTAACATCTGTAGTGGGGAAAATGCTTGAAACTATCATTAAGGAAGAAATAGCAGGACATCTAGATAGGAATAGTGCAATCAAGCAGATGCAACATGGATTCATGAAGGGGAAATCATGTTTAACTAATTTACTGGAATTCTTTGAGGATATAACGAGCACGGTGGATAGAGGTGTACTGATGGATGTGGTGTATTTAGATTTCCAAAAGCATTCGATAAGGTGCCACACAAAAGGTTACTGCAGAAGATAAAGGTACGCGGAGTCAGAGGAAATGTATTAGAATGGATCGAGAATTGGCTGGCTAACAGAAAGCAGAGAGTCGGGATAAATGGGTCCTTTTCGGGTTGGAAATCGCTGGTTAGTGGTGTGCCACAGAGATCAGTGCTGGGACCACAACTGTTTACAATATACATAGACGACCTGGAAGAGGAGACAGAGTGTAGTGTAACAAAATTTGCAGATGACACAAAGATTAGTGGGAAAGCGGGTTGTGTAGAGGACACAGAGAGGCTGCAAAGAGATTTAGATAGGTTAAGCAAATGGGCTAAGGTTTGGCAGATGGAATACAATGCCGGAAAATGTGAGGTCATCCACCTTGGAAAAAAAAGCAGTAAGAGGGAATATTATTTGAATGGGGAGAAATTACAACATGCTGCGGTGCAGAGGGACCTGGGGGTCCTTGTGCATGAATCCCAAAAAGTTAGTTTGCAGGTGCAGCAGGTAATCAGGAAGGCGAATGGAATGTTGGCCTTCATTGCGAGAGGGATGGAGTACAAAAGCAGGGAGGTCCTGCTGCAACTGTACAGGGTATTGGTGAGGCCGCACCTGGAGTACTGCATGCAGTTTTGGTCACCTTACTTAAGGAAGGATATACTAGCTTTGGAGGGGGTACAGAGACGATTCACTAGGCTGATTCCGGAGATGAGGGGGTTGCCTTATGATAATAGATTGAGTAGACTGGGTCTTTACTCGTTGGAGTTCAGAAGGATATGTGGTGATCTTATCGAAACATTTAAAATAATGAAAGGGATAGACAAGATAGAGGCAGAAAGGTTGTTTCCACTGGTCGGAGAGACTAGAACTAGGGGGCACAGCCTCAAAATACGGGAGAGCCAATTTAAAACCGAGTTGAGAAGGAATTTCTTCTCCCAGAGGGTTGTGAATCTGTGGAATTCTCTGCCCAAGGAAGTAGTTGAGGCTAGCTCATTGAATGTATTCAAATCACAGATAGATAAATTTTTAACCAATAAGGGAATTAAGGGTTATGGGGAGCGCGCAGGTAAGTGGAGCTGAGTCCACAGCCAGATCAGCCATGATCTTGTTGAATGGCGGAGCAGGCTCGAGGGGCTAGATGGCCTACTCCTGTTCCTAATTCTTATGTTCTTATGTTCTTTTGTTAAATGGTAGGACACTGAGATGTGTAGAGGAACAAAGGGACCTTGGAGTGCATGTCCACAGATAGAATCATAGAAACATCGAAAATAGGTGCAAGAGTAGGCCATTAGGCCCTTCAAGCCTGCACCACAATTCAATAAGATCATGGCTGATCATTCCTCCAGTACCCCTTTCCTGCTTTCTCTCCATACCCCTTGATCCCCTTATCCGTAAGGGCCATATCTAACTCCCTCTTGAATATATCCAATGAACTGGCATCAACAACTCACTGCGGCAGGGAATTCCACAGGTTAACAACTCTCTGAGTGAAGAAATTTCTCCTCATCTCAGTCCTAAATGGCCTACCCCTTATCCTAAGACTGTGTCCCCTGGTTCTGAACTTCCCAACATCGGGAACATTCTACCTGCATCTAACCTGTCCAGTCCCGTCAAAAACTTATATGTTTCGATGAGATCCCCTCTCATCCTTCTAAATTCCAATGTATAAAGGCCCAGTTGATCCAGTCTCTCCTCATATGTCAGTCCTGCCATCCCGGGAATCAGTCTGGTGAACCTTCGCTGGACTCCCTCAATAGCAAGAATGTCCTTCCTCAGATAAGGAGACCAAAACTGAACACAATATTCCAGGTGAGGCCTCACCAAGGCCCTGTACAACTGCAGTAAGACCTCCCTGCTCCTATACTCAAATCCCCTCGCTATGAAGGCCAACATACCATTTGCCTTCTTCACCGCCTGCTGTACCTGTAGGCCAACTTTCAAGGACTGATGAACCACGACACCCAGGTCTCGTTGCACCTCCCCTTTTCCTAATCTGCCGCCATTCAGATAATATTCTGTCTTCGCGTTTTTGCCCCCAAAGTGGATAACCTCACCTAACCTGTCCAAGTCACCCTGCAGCCTCCTAGCGTCCCCTCATAGCTCACACCGCCACCCAGTTTAGTGTCATCTGCAAACTTGGAGATATTACACTCAATTCCTTCATCCAAATCATTGATGTATATTCGAAAGAGCTCCCAGCACTGAGCCCTGCGGCACTCCACTAGTCACTGCCTGCCATTCGGAAAAGGATCCGTTTATCGCGATTCTCTGCTTCCTGTCTGCCAACCAGTTCTCTATCCACGTCAGTATATTACCCCCAATACCATGTGCTTTGATTTTGCACACCAATCTCTTGTGTGGGACCTTGTCAAAAGCCTTTTGAAAGTCCAAATACACCACATCCACTGGTTCTCCCTTGTCCACTCTACTAGTTACATCCTCAAAAAATTCCAGAAGATTTGTCAAGCATGATTTCCCCTTCATAAATCCATGCTGACTTGGACCGATCCTGTCACTGCTTTCCAAATGCGCTGCTATTTCATCCTTAATAATTGATTCCAACATTTTCCCCACTACTAATGTCAGGCTAACTGGCCTATAATTACCCGCTTTCTCTCTCCCTCCCCTTTTAAAAAGTGGTGTTACATTAGCTACCCTCCAGTCCATAGGAACTGATCCAGAGTCGATAGACTGTTGGAAAATGATCACCAATGCATCCACTATTTCTAGGGCCACTTCCTTAAGTACTCTGGGATGCAGACTATCAGGCCCCGGGGATTTATTGGCTTTCAATCCCATCAATTTCCCTAACACAATTTCCCACCTAATAAGGATATCCTTCAGTTCCTCCTTCTCACTAGACCCTCGGTCCCCTAGTACTTCCGGAAGGTTATTTGTGTCTTCCTTCGTGAAGACAGACCAAAGTATTTGTGCAATTGGTCTGCCATTTCTTTGTTCCCCATTATAAATTCACCTGAATCCGATTGCAAGGGACCTACGTATGTCTTCTCTAATCTTTTTCTCTTCACATATCTATAGAAGCTTTTGCAGTCAGTTTTTATGTTCCCTGCAAGCTTCTTCTCGTACTCTATTTTCCCCCTCTTAATTAAACCCTTTGTCCTCCTCTGCTGAATTCTAAACTTCTCCCAGTCCTCAGGTGTGTTGCTTTTTCTGGCCAATTTATATGCCTCTTCCTTGGATTTAACACTATCTTTAATTTCCCTTGTTAGCCACGGTTGAGCCATCTTCCCCGTTTTATTTTTACTCCAGACAGGGATGTACAATTGCTGAAGTTCATCCATGTGATCTTTAAATGTTTGCCATTGCCTATCCACTGTCAACCCTAAAGTATCATTTGCTAGTCTATTCTAGCCAATTCATGCCTCAAACCATCGAAGTTACCTTTCCTTAAGTTCAGGACCCTAGCTTCTGAATTAACTGTGTCACTCTCCATCTTAATAAAGAATTCTACCATGTTATGGTCACTCTTCCCCAAGGGGCCTCGCACAACAAGATTGCTAATTAGTCCTTTCTCATTACACATCACCCAGTCTAGGATGGCCAGGTCCCTAGTTGGTTCCTCGACATATTGGTCTGGAAAACCATCCCTAATACACTCCAGGAAATCCTCCTCCACCACATTGCTACCAGTTTGGTTAGCCCAATCTATATGTAGACTAAAGTCACCCATGGTAACTGCTGTACCTTTATTGCATGCATCCCTAATTTCTTGTTTGATGCTGTCCCCAACCTTATTACTACTGTTTGGTGGTCTGTACACAACTCCCATTAGCGTTTTCTGCCCCTTAGTATTCCATGGCTCCACTCATACCGATTCCACATCATCCAAGCTAATGTACTTTCTTACGATTGCATTAATTTCCACTTTAACCAGCAATGCCACCCCGCCTCCTTTTCCTTTCTGTCTATCCTTCTTAAATGTTGAATACACCTGGATGTTAAGTTCCCAGTCTTGGTCACCCTGGAGCCATGTCTGCGTGATGCCAATTACATCATACCCGTTAACTGCTAACTGCGCAGTTAATTCGTCCACCTTATTCCGAATACTCCTCGCATTGAGGCACAGTGCCTTCAGGCTTGTCTTTCTAACACACTTAGCCCCTTTAGAATTTTGCTGTAATGTGGCCCTTTTTGATTTTTGCCTTAGGTTTCTCTGCCCTCCACTTTTACTTTTCTTCTTTCTATCTTTTGCTTCTACCCCTATTCTACTTCCCTCTGGCTCCCTGCATAGGTTCCCATCCCCCTGCCATATTAGTTTAACTCCTCCCCAACAGCACTAGCAAACATTCCCCCTAGGACATTGGTTCCGGTCCTGCCCAGGTGCAGACCGTCCGTTTTGTACTGGTCCCACCTCCCCCAGAACCGGTTCCAATGTCCCAGGAATTTGAATCCCTCCCTTCTGCACCACTCCTCAAGCCACGTATTCATCTGAGCTATCCTGCGATTCCTACTCTGACTCGCACGTGGCACTGGTAGCAATCCTGAGATTACTACTTTTGAGGTCCTACTTTTTAATTTAGCTCCTAGCTCCCTAAATTCGTCTTGTAGGACCTCATCCCGTTTTTTTACCTATATCATTGGTACTATATGCACCACGACAACTGGCTGTTCACACTCCCTCTTCAGAATGTCCTGCACCCGCTCCGAGACATCCTTGACCCTTGCACCAGGGAGGCAACATACCATCCTGGAGTCTCGGTTATGGCCACAGAAATATCTATCTATTCCCCTTACAATTTAATCCCCTATCACTATAGCTCTCCCACTCTTTTTCCTGCCTTCCTATGCAGCAGAGCCACCCACGGTGCCAAAAACTTGGCTGCTGCTGCCCTCCCCTGATGAGTCATCCCCCTCAACAGTACCCAAAGCGGTGCATCTGTTTTGCAGGGGGATGACCGCAGGGGACCCCTGCACTACCTTCCTTGCACTGCTCTTCCTGTTGGTCATCCATTCCCTATCTGGCTGAGTACCCTTTACCTGCGATAAGACCAACTCACTAAACGTGCTATTCACGTCATTCTCAGCATCAGATCCCTGAAGGTAGCAGGCCAGGTAGATAAGGTGGTTAAGAAGTTATACGGAATGCTTGTATTCTATGCCTCAGCTAATAAAGGCAAGAGCAGGGGGGCGTTATGCTTGAACTGTATAAAACACTGGTTAGGCCACAGCTGGAGTACGGCGTGCAGTTCTGGTTACCGCATTACAGGAAGGAAGGATGTGATTGCACTGGAGAGGGTACAGAAGAGATTTATGAGGATGTTGTCAGGAGTGGAGAATCATAGCTATGAGGAAAGATTGGATAGGCTGGATTTGTTTTCCTTGGAACAGAGGAGGCTGAGATGTATAAAATTATGAGGGGCCTGGATACAGTGGCTAGAAGGGGCCTATTTGCCTTAGCAGAGGGGTCAACAACCAGGGGGGCATAAATTTTAAGTAATTGGTAGAAGATTTAGAGGGGATTTGAGGGGAAATTTCTTCACGCAGAGGGTTGTGGGGTTCTGGAACTCACTGCCTGAAAGGGTGGTAGAGGCAGAAACCCTCACCACATTTAAAAAGTACTTGGATGTGCACTTGAAGTTCTGTAACCTGCAGAGTTATGGACCTACAGCTGGAAAGTGGGATTAGGCTGGCAAGCCTATTGTTGGCCGACACAGACACAATGGGCCGAAATGACCTCCTTCCATGCTGTAAACCTCGTATGATTCTATGATACTATGAAAATTGCACACAAATATATTTCATCTGTTTTTGATTTAGGTGAACAAAAATACGTTTTATTAAAGATTTTCTTTCATGCTATATAAAAGAAATTAGAATAATTAAATAACGTGTTGAACTATTCAAGGAAGACTAACAATGCATCGTACAGTAGCATCAATTTGTCTACATTAGGCATCATCAAATTTCATAGCACTCTGAATAATTAGTTTTCACCATTATTATTTTATTAATTTATGGCTAGAAATGCAGTTTTTGGCAATATCGGGGTTTTTCCCCATTTATTTTACGGCAAAAATACCACTAAAAACGTCGCCATTTTTTAAGGGGCTTGGGATGAAATGAAATGCACTGAGGAACCAGCAATCTCGGATTGAGTGAGTGAGTCCTAGAGTACAAAGGTCTCTGCAAGAGCAGAAAACCGCAGGGTTGCAGGTACATCAGTCATTGAAGGTAGGCATGCAGGTACAGCAGGCAGTAAAGAAAGCAAATGGCATGCTGGCCTTCATACCGAGGGGATTTGAATATAGGAGCAGGGAGGTCCTACTGCAGTTGTACAGGGCCTTGGTGAGACCACACCTTGAGTATTGTGTGCAGTTTTGGTCTAATCTGAGGAAGGGCGTGCTTGCTATTGAGGGAGTGCAGCAAAGGTTCACCAGACTGATTACCGGGATGGCAGGACTGACATGAGGAAAGACTGGATCGGCTAAGCTTATACTCACTGGAATTTAGAAGAATGAGAGGGGATCTCATAGAAACTTATAAAATTCTGACGGGACTGGACATGTTAGATGCAAGAAGAATGTTCCCAATGTTGGGGAAGTTCAGAACCAGGGGTCACAGTCTATAGATAAGGGGTAAGCCATATAGGACCAAGATGAGGAAAAACTTTTTCACCCAGAGAGTTGTGAACCTGTGGAATTCTCTGCCACAGAAAGTTGTTGAGTTCAGTTCGTTGGACATATTCAAAAGGGAGTTAGATGTGGCCCTTACGGCTAAAGGGATCAGGGGGTATGGAGCGAAGGCAGGGGTGGGGTACTGAGGGAATAATCAGTCATGATCATATTGAATGGCAGTGCAGGCTCAAAGGGCCGAATGGACTACTCCTGCACCTATTTTCTATGTTTCTATGCAGTTTCTGGTATGTAGGAGACATGAGATCCACTTAGAAGGAAAAGGAAAATAGTGCTGTGAGGGAAAGGCTCATTAAAATACCCTGAAGTTGCATTACCCTGGTGGCAGCAAGTTGTGCGAAATATTTGTGCTGTCACAGTTGGCAAAACTGTTTTTAATTTATTAAAAGCAAATAAATATGTAAATGCTGGAAATCTAAAATAAAAAACTATTTATAAATCACAGCTTTTATGCTAAAATTTCTGATACCTTCATCACCTCAAAACACATACAACATCTGAAATATCATATTATAGCAGCCAGTGGCAATTTCCATTCTGATTCATATTGTTCATATTAAGACATAATTTCATTGACTTATCTGCTAGATTTTCTTTTCTGCTATTGTATAAAAAGTTGGTCTTACTTCTTCGCGTTTTGAAATATAAGGATCGTCAGGGATGCAGCCAGGTGGGTTCAGTTTGACACCCATTTTCCGCAGAAAATTTTTGGTGAACTGGTCACAGTCTACAATCATAAATGTCTTTGAGTAGAAAACAATTTCTTGACAGATATTGAAATGATCCACTGTGTAAAACTGATCATCATTTGGAGGCGGAAGTGGAATACGATGACGATGGATTATGGTTCCTAAAACAACAATAGAAGACTTAGATTTAAATGTGCTTTGTTCTGTTCCATCTATCTCGTTTTCCATGTTATGTTTTGGCTCTTTTCTATCTGCTTAGTTTACAATATTTCAGATCTGATATCTTAGATCACACTCCTAGGCAAGATCTAACTCCTCGTAACTTCGAGGGCCCTGTCAATGGTGAGAGAGGCTGTTCCAATGAAGTGACACTGGATAGAGAGTTTGCTCGAAACACTTGCAACCTCAATCTGTGTTCCAAATGGAGTAAGCAACAACTTCTGAGCTTGGAAAGTGAACAGCTATAAGGTGGGAGCTTTTATAGCACATTTCAGTTCATTCAATGGCCATTCAACTCCCGCCTCAGCTTAACAGACGTGATCTTCGAGCAGCGTTGACCCTGTGGGTGAGCAGTTAACGAGAAAGGGTAAGGTTAAATGTATTATTAATGATCCATCAATAATCAGCTTAATTGGGTCCCCCGCCACTGCGTGTCGGGACTGCTCAGCGCTGACAGACCCTACATTGGGAAAGGTCCCAACCCGCTGTGCAAAAAAAAACATTTTCCCACCCAACCCACCACCGATCCCGCCTACTGACCACCTGGAAAATTCCAGCTTAAGAGTCTAAATGGGATAGAGGAGCAAAGGGTACGGATTCACAAATTATTAGAAGTAGCAATGCAGGTTAACAAGGCCATAACATGCAAACAAAGCACTGGATTCATTTCTAGAGGAATAGAATTGAAAAGCAGAGAGGTTATGTTAAACCTACATAGAACCTTGGCTGGACCACACTTACCATACTGTGCACACTTCTTTTCTCAAAGGCACTGGAGAAGATGCAAAAAAGATTTACAAGGATGATATCAGTACTGAGAGGTTATAACTATCAGGAAAAGACTGAACAGGCTGGAGCTTTTTTCTCTAGAAAAGAGAAGGCTGAGGGATGATCTAATTGTGGTCTTTAAATTTATGAAGGGGCTTGATAGGGTAGACGTAGAGAAAATGTTTCCAGTTGTGTGGGAGTCCAAAACTAGGAGCTATTAATATAAGACAGTCATCAAAAAATTCAATAAGGAATTCAGGAGGAACTTCTACATTCTAACCAATCTGTGGATAAAGAACACACTACACATGGAGTAGTTGCGGCAAATATCATAGAAACTAGATAAGTACGTGGGAGAAAGGAATAGAAGGATATGCTGATTGGGTTAAATAAAGTAGGGTGGGAGGAGGCTCGTCTGGAGCATAAACACCATCATAGACCAGTTGCACTGAATGGCCTGTTTCTTTACTGTAAATTCTATGTAATCTATGTAATGGTCAGACTGCCCATTTCCCAATGTGATTGGGTGGCCAGCCAGTCAATCATATTAAAACGACGACAAAGAATGAGGCCTATCCCACTCCCTATGTCCGACCCCCCTCCTGATGCCTGCTCCCCTCCCGATGTCCACTCCCTTTGCGATGTCCGAGCACCCTCCCGATACCTGCTTCCCTCTCGATGTCCAGTCCTCTTCTGATGCCCGACCCCCTCCCTATGTCCACTCCTCTCAATACCGACCCCCTCCCGTTGACCGACCCCCTCCTGATGTCTGACCTCCTCACAATGCGTGACCCCCCCACCCCCCACCTCCCCGATGTCCGCTTCCCTCTCATTGTCCTCTCCTCTCACGATGTCCGCTCCTTTCCCGATGCCCAACACCCTCCCGATGTCTGACCCCCTCCTGATGCCCGACCCGGTCTATTTTAGTCAAAGTATCCTTTTAAATGGCGTGATAAGTCTTAATTATTGCTAAGCCACCTCTCTGGGACTGAAAATTAACTGGAGTTTCATTCCTTTAGTTTTTAATTATTGTTGGAGATTTTTTTTTATTTGTTACTTTTTTTTACTTTTTCTTTTTGTCTCTTGTTTTCACTTAATTGAATATTTCTTTCCCTCTCTTTGGTATTTTTCCTGTACCTGAGTTGACACTGAATTCACTATTCTAATTGAGACTTCCTGGTTCAAACTCTGTGCTGGTCAATACTCAATTCTTCAATCTGATTGGTTAAGGAGATACAGAGTTGTTTTCCCTGTTCACACAGTTCCCAGATGCCCTGTAGAGAGCGCCACGCCATTTCAATCTCGGATTTACAGCAGTGCAAAGTCATCTGGAAATTAAACGGGCAAGGTCAAGTCTAATGAACAGCAGGCGCCATTCATTCGCCAGCTACAGTAATTCTGGCCCCATGTTTTTATTTTAAACAGACTTAGAGGAAAATAGCTGTGACGTAGGGCATATTTGGGCAGGACGAATCCTTGGAATATGGTGCTCTGAAAAATCTGCTTCAGTGCAACTATCTTGAACGCCTGGCTAAGTTCAGAAAGCGCCGGTTGCTGTTATCTAGTCAGTAAAAATGTTGTTGTAAAGTCCTAACACAATACCACAAATCCACACGAGGCACATTCTATGGACAAGGTCACTCTGTGACCTGCACCTTTGTTCACAGGACCAAGAAGTGATGACCCTGCGTGGGACCTCCCTTTATATACCTGGATGTCCAGGTGAGGAGTGTCTCCCACAAGTTCAACCCCTGTGGTCAATGTGTGCATTTCTCAAGTATATACAGTATTGCAGTGTTGTTACATGAAGGTTACATACATGACATCACCTCCCCCTCCAACGTCTTATTGGGATCACAGGTTAAGTCTTTCGGGTGGTTTGCACTCCCTCGTGGAGCGCCGCAGTTGGGGCTCTGGCTGTTGAGCCTTGGCCTGCATGTCTGTCCCCTGTGGTGATTCTGGCCTGTCCGGGCTGACCGCAGGGACTGTGCATGCTGCTGATTGTTCTTGATGCTCGTTCACTGGCGGTGGTGTGAATACCATCTCATGATCTTCCTCAGATGCCTCAGAGTCCATGCTGAACCTTTTTTTTTACTTGGTCCAGATGCTTGTGGCATATCTGCCCATTGTTAAATTTATCTACGATGACCCTATTCCCCTCTTTGTCTATTACAGTATCTTCAAGGCATTTGGGCCCCAAAGCGTGGTTGAGAACAAATACGGGGTCACCCATTTCTATTCATCTCTCCCTTGAATTACGGTCATGGTACTCATTTTGGGACTGGCGCCTGCCTTCAACAATGTCGGACAAGACTGGATGAATGAGGGACAGCCAAGTTTTGAGTGTATGTTTCATAAGGAGCTCCGTAGGCGGGACCCCCGTGAGCGAGTGCGGTCGGGACCTATAGGCTAGTAGGAGGCGCGATAGGCAGCATTGAAGGGAGCATGCCTTGTTTTATGATTTGGACCGCACATTCCGCCTGGCCATTGGAGGCCGGCTTGAACAGTGCTGTCCTGAAATGGTTAATGCCATTACCCGACATGAACTCCTGGAATTCGTAGCTAGTGAAACATGGCCTATTATCGCCAACAAGGATGTTTGGCAAACCGTGGGTCACAAAAACAACACGTAGACTCTCCACAGTGGTGGGTGTCGTGCACGAATTCAAAATGATGCACTCGATCCATTTCGAGTATGCATCAACCACAATGAGAAACATTTTCCCCATGAACGGGCCTACATAGTCTACGTGAATGCGTGACCATGGCCTAGTGGGCCAGGGCCACGGGCTGAGCGGGGCCTCCCTGGGGGCATTTCCCAGCTGGGCACACATCGTGCACCTGCGAACACAGTGTTCCAGGTCTGAATCAATTCCCGGCCACCAAACATGTGACCAGGCAATGACCTTCATCAGCACGATGCCTGGCTGCTCGCTGTGGAGTTCCCCGATGAAAGCTTCCCTGCCCCTCTGGGGCATGACTACCCGTCTGCCCCATAATAGGCAGTCGGCTTGGATGGAGAGCTCATCCATCCGCCTGTGAAACGGTCTGACCTCCTCAGGGCATGCTCCGTGTGCGGGCGCCCAATCCCCAGTCAGGACACATTTCTTAATCAAAGATAGGAGGGGATCTCTGTTGGATCAGATTTTGATCTGGCGGGCTGTGATGGGGGAGCCTGCGCTGTCAAAAGGCATCAACGGCCATGACCATCTCAGCGCTTTGCTCCGCTGCCCCCTCAGTGGTGGCCAGTGGAAGCCTGCTGAGCGCGTTAGCGCAATTTTCAGTGCCAGGCCGGTGCTGGATGGTGTAATCATACGTAGCCAGCGTGGGAGCCCATCGCTGTATGTGAGCTGAAGCATTGGCATTGACAGCCTTGCTGTCTGACAACAGGGATGTTAACGGCTTGCGGTCCGTTTCTAATTCGAACCTCCTGCCAATAAGATACTGGTGCATCTTTTTCACCCCATAGACACATGCGAGTGCTTCCTTCTCAACCATCCTATATCTCTGTTCAGCTTAAGAGAGCGACCTGGAGGCATAAGCCACAGGTTGGAGTTGCCCCTCAGCATTGCACTGCTGCAAAACGCACCCAACCCCATAGGACGATACATCACATATCAGAACCAATTTCTTACAGGGGTCGTAGAGGGTCAACAACTTATTTGAACAGAGTAGGTTACACGCCCGATTGAAAGCCCGTTCTTGACAGTCCTCCCAAAACCAATCGCAACCCTTACGCAGGAACACATGTAGCGGCTCCAACAATGTGCTTAAGTTCAGCAGAAAGTTCTCGAAATAGTTCAAGAGTCCCAGAAATGAACGCAACTCCGATGTGTTGCCGGGCCTGGGCGCTTGTCGAATCGCCTCTGTTTTGGATTCGGTGGGCCGAATCCCGTCTGTAGCAACCCTCCTGCCCAGAAACTCGACTTCGGGAGCCAAAAACACACACTTAGGCTTCTTGAGTCGCAGGTCTACCCGGTTGTGGAGGTGTTTCTCGGTGTCCTGACCTATGATGAGGATATCGTCCTGGAATACAATCGTTCCAGGATGGATTTGAGCAGGCTTTCCATGTTTCTTTGAAATATCACAGCCGCTGATCGAATGCCAAACAGGCACCTGTTGTAAACAAACAGCCCCTTGTGCGTGGTGATTGTGGTCAGTAGTTTGGATTCGTCGGCCAGTTCCTGGGTCATGTAGGCTGAAGTGAGGTCCAACTTGGTGAACAGCTTGCCGCCTGCCAGTGTGGCAAAAATATCCTCCGCTCTCGGAAGCGGATATTGGTCTTGTAGTGACACCCGGTTGATAGTGGCCTTGTAGTCGCCACAGATCCTGACCAAGCCATCCGCTTTTCGGACGGGAACAATGCGGCTCGTCCAGTCGCTGAATTCAATGGGCGAGATGATGCCCTCTCTCAGCAAACGGTCCAATTCGCTTTCAATTTTCTCCCGCATCACATACGGCACAGCTCTAGCTTTGTGGTGCACTGGTCTGGCGTCCGGGGTGATGCAAATCACTACTTTGGTACCTTTGAACGTCCCGACGCCAGGTTGGAATAGCGACTCAAATTGCTGTAGGATCTGTGAGCATGAACTTTGCTCCACAGGTGACACTGCGTGCACATCCCCCCCATTTCCAGTTCATCTCAGCTAGCCAGCTCCTCCCCAACAGTGTGGGACTATTGCCCGGGACAATCCAGAGTAGCAGCCGATTCACTGATCCATTGTGTGTGACAGCCAACATTGCACTGCCTAGCACTGGAATGATTTATTTGGTGTACGTCTGTAATTGAGTCTCAATGCGTTCTAGTTTGGGTCTGCTGGCTTTGAGTGGCCATAGCTTTTCGAATTGTTGAACGCTCATGAGTGACTGGCTGGCCCCCGTGTCCAGCTCCATGTGTACCGGGATGCCGTTTAATAGGACCTTCATCATCATGGGTGGCGTTTTGGTATATGAGCTGTGAATGTTTGCCACATGAACCCGCTGAACTTCAGCATCCATTGATTTGACCCACGCGTCACCCTGCCTCGCAGACCCCTCTTCTGGTCCATCCACCTCGTAAATTAGCCTGGTCGCAGGCTTCCTGCACATTCTGGCTAAATGGCCAGTGAGATTACAATTTCTGCAGGCGAACTGTTGAAACCTGCAAGTCCTAGCAGCATGTCTGCCCCCACACCTCCAACGTGAACTGAGATTCCCATTGTTGTGAACAAAAGAGCTGTTACCAGGCATTCCTCGCCGATTGTCCCTTTGACTGCTCTTGAGCACCTGTTAGTGAGTGTCAATGGCCCCATCCCAGAACACATTGTCCACTGGGATGGCATAAATGTCCGTTCAGCCTGCCATTGTCTGTGTTGAAAACCTGTTCTGGGGTCTATTGCTGCCTGGGTGTGTCGAACTGCCCTTGCCTGCCTGCTGGGCTCTGAGTCGTGTTTATGATATTGACCCCCTGCTCCATCACCACGTTGGAGTCAGAGTTGCGCGCGTATATTATCTTGGTTTCCTCCTCCCCGCCATAAAAGTCTGAGCCAGCAACGCCGCCGCTTCCAAGGTCAAGTCCTTGGTCTCGATTAACTTTCTGAAAATCCCGGCATGACCGATGTCCTCAATAAAGAAATCCATTTGCATCTCCCCCCTGCAGGCGTCTGTGAACTTACAGAGGCTGGCCAAGCGCCAGAGGTCCGCAACGAAGTCCGGTATGCTCTGTCCTTCCCGACGTCGGAGTGTATAAAATCTGTGTCGGGCCATGTGTATGCTGCTCGCCGGTTTGAGGTGCTCACTGATTAGCTTGCTGAGCTCTTCAAAGGTTTTGTCCACCGGCTTTTCAGGTGCTAGCAGGTCTTCCATGAGCGCGTAAGTCTTAGATCCACAACTGGTCAGTAGATGAGCCCTTCGCTTGTCGGTCGCTGCATCTCCCAGCCAGTCCTTTGTGACAAAGCTCTGCTGAAGCCTCTCAATGAAATCGTCCCAGTCCTCATCAACACAGTACCGTTCCTCTGTGCTACCGGTGGCCATTCTCGTGGGTCGCTGATTCCCGTTTCTCGTCGCCACTATAAAGTCCTTACACAATACCACAAATCCACATGAGGCACATTCTATGGACAAGGTCACTCTGTGACCTGTACCTTTATTCACAGGACCAAGAAGTGATGACCCTGCGTGGGACCTCCCTTTATATACCTGGATGACCAGGTGAGGAGTGTCTCCCACAAGTTCACCCCCTGTGGTCAAAGTGTGCATTTCTCAAGTATATACAGTATTGCAGTGTTGTTACATGAAGGTTACATCCATGACAGTTGTAATGCATTTTTCACATTTTTGTAAAATGAGAAAGGACCATCAAGAGCCCTCAAGCTTCATCCTTCCATAAGCCACCTACGATCTACACTATGAGTGGATTATACTCAACCTAAAAGCCCTAGGAAAGTTCTGTAAAGGTTCTTACTATTCTCCAAAAGGTAAATCAAGGATAATTCCAGCATACCTCTTTAACCTCATATCTTATTGGTTCAGTTTACTTTAGATGTTAAATAAACTTTATTTAACATGAAGTAGATATTATACATTGTAAATACAGCTGATGGTACAATTACATGCATCACTAATCATTCATTTCATCTTTCTCATTTTACAAATCTAGTAAAATAAATGCAAGTTACTTGATTAGGATGACAATGTCATTGGTACTGTATGCTTCCAACAGGTCACTAAGTAAATACACTGCATGAATCATATACGATATGAAGGACCCAAGTTCCATCTCTGGTCTTTGTTGAGTTAGCTGATCTGAGCCAGGGCAAGGTTGGTGCTGTAAGATTTGACTCAGTGTCATAGGGCTAGGGAGGGAAGGAATATTAGCCCCCCTTCCTGCCTCTGATCACTTACACAGATGATTTGGATCATATATGAAAATTTTAAAAATAATAATTTGTCCTTTTTGGTCAAGTCCACTTGCCAGGCTTGGACTCCACCAGTTTCACCCGTATGTTCCCTTGTGAAGACTAGTATGCCTCATCAATCCAAGCATATTAGCCACCACTGATATGCTGAGTCTCCATCCAGGGCCAGGAATAGGATCTCACCCAGCCTCCTAGTGCTTCATTTGCCTTGCGAGGAGTGGACAGAAGCTCCACCCTTACAAGTCAAATCAGAAACTGACAAAGACCCAACAAAAGCATATCTCTCCTGTTTCCTTTGGGGCTCTGCTAGTCTCCCACTGAAGTTACAGCAGAGCCCAGTAAAACCTCAGCAGAATGTATCTTTTTAAATGCCAGGCCCACAACAATATTACAGACAAACTGCACCAAGTTTAAGATTGGTACCTGCATCTGGCACAGTGAGGCTGGGGTCCATGACAGATGAGCATAAGCTCTACAGGAGCTGCTGTTGTTGGGAGAGGTCTGATCTCAGATGCAGAAGAATTCTGGTTAGAGGAGTGAATGGGGCTGAGATCTGTCTTGTGAGGAATAACAGAGTAAGGGCCTCAGGATGTGAGGTAGAAGATGTGGTGACTCTGAGGAAAAAAATATGTTTTTAAAAAATTACATTCTTCCATATGGACCTTGTCTTGGTCTCCATCTCCACCTCCTGCCCCCAACAATGTAAAGGCAGAATACTGAATGCTTTTATAAGGGTTTTCTTTCCCTTATATACATCAGTGATGATTGACATTGAGACACTTAGAAATTGCAGGAACCTGAGGGAGGAAACCCATGTCCCCTTCAGAAAATCAAAAATTGTGATTCCAGACCCCCTTCAAAAAATAAAGTTGATGATTCTGCTGAAGTTGAAGCATGCTGAGCCCAACTTTATTTCTTTTCTCAACACAGTGCAACTCCAGCTGAATTCTTAACTTGCTTTTAGTTTTTTTTAAAGTGCTTCTGAAGACCCTTTTTAATTTTCAGCTGAAAGATTCTCAGCAGGATCTGCTCTGTTTAAATACTTCAAAAACAGCACTGCTCAAATAAGTGCAGCTTAGAGCTCTACTTCACCATATACCAAGGTTCAGACTGTGGTAAGCTTATGTATCCACCTCAGAAACACTTGGCTGGATTTTAAAGCACAGTTGCACTGAGAGCCACTGGGGGCGATAGCGCGAGGGAAACCCAGAAGTAAGCGCTGCGTGTCTGTCAGTGCCTTTTTAAACTGAGCCTCCTCATTAGCATTTTACTTCCGGGTTTCGTCAATTAGTGTCAGCAGGCATGATGACGATTTCAATTCCAATATTTGGAGGAACTCTCCAAACTTGCAAGTTGAAGGAGTTTGGAGTTGGCAGAGAGTCACAGACCTATTGGTATGGAGTCGAGACTTGAGACAGACAAAGGTTGCAGCCCGTTTCAACAATGCCTACCTGGATGCACTGTTGGGGGCTGTAAGTGCCGGGAGAGAGATACTCTTCCTTAGTGACAGGAGGAAGAAGCCTGAAGGTGGTTGTATTCCCTGGAATTTGGATGGTTAAAGGGTAATTTGATCAAAGTTTTCAAGATATTAAAGGGAATAGATAGGGTAGATAGAGAGAAACTATCTCCACTGGTTGGGGAGTCTAGGACTAGGGGACATATTCTAAAAATTAGAGACAATCATTTCAGAAGTGAAATTAGGAAACATTTCTACATGCAAAGAGTGATAGAAGTTAGGAACGTTCTTCTGCAAATGGCAATTGATGCTAGATCAATGTTAATTTTAAATCTGAGATTGATAGGTTTTATTAACCAAAGGCATTAAGGGATATGGAGTTAAGTCGTAGATCAGCCATGATCTCACTGAATGGCGGAACAGGCTCGAGGGGCTAAATGTCCTCTTCCTGTTCTATGTTCCTATGACACAAAGAATGTGTGGTTGAAGGTTGGCCAGGAGGTCATCGGCAGGAGCGTGGTGCCATGCTCCTAGATCCAATGCAGAAAGCAGTTTAATGACCTAACAGGGTAGGAAAGGTGAGTACAGTGCCAAATTCACCTACATCCTAATGTGCGTATCACCCTAATCCCCGCACTCTGCTTCCTCAAGCCTACTCCAGTACACCACTCCTCACACCAACTTACCTTGCAGGTATACCCATCCCGTCTTCACATCCTCATCTGTCCATCCACAACACTCACCGTCATTCTTATGCAATGTCATGACTATCCCTCATAGTCACCTTCAACAAATGCTCTCCATCCATTCGATAAACATATGCTATTACTCTCACTCATAAGTCTCTTCTTTCTCTCCTTGCAAGAGAAGAGAAAACACCATGGAGAGGCAAACAACCAGAGGTGGCCCACGAGCCATCTCAACTGACATCTGCAGAGGAGAATGCGCTGGAGATCAGCGGAGTCACAGTGTGCTTGGCCGTCGGAGATGGGGAGATAGGGTCCTGCCAGCTACCTGGTGACAGAATTAAATATTAGCCAACCACATGGCATACAAGATGCACTCATGTTGATTTGATGTCAACAGCCACTGAAATATGATCATGTGCATAATGATAACTTCAAACATTCTTACCTTCACAGTACTCATTCATGTCTTTTATCTCCCACAGGGCCTTCACACGTCCAGCAGGAGGTAGACCAGGTCACCTATGACGAGCTTGCTGCCTCTAAGGTGCACCGTCACAAGACTTATGCAAACCATGCACCAGCTCAGATACTCGCACTTTGGTGGGAGAACTTAAGAGAGATGTTTGGGTTTTCACCTGATACCTTGCACTTCACAAATGGACAAGAACAAATGGTGGCGTCAGGCACAGCAGTGGAGAGTCCGTGCCGGAGAGCACAGGAATCTCCAAGCTCTGCTTAGCTGGATGCAGATGCTGTACCTCGGGAGTCGTTGACAAACAGGATACTTCTTGAGCAGCAGTAGACAATGTCTGCTGTACTGGCAGGTGTTCCAGCTGCACTGTGCACGACTGCAGAGAGATTGGAGGTGTCAATCTCGAGCATAAGCAGCATGATGTCACAGGCCTTGGCAATGATATATTTTTCCAGGGAAAGAGTGGTCACCTGCATGGAGCATCAAACCTGGCAATAACATGAGTGCATGCAGACCTTCACCAATAGTTTACACACTATGTATGTCACCTTAAATAGGATGAATGATACCCGAACCGTGGCCTTTCATTGCCCCACTAATCTGCAGCAAAGTGTTCTCCAGCTCATTGCCACCAAGGAAATGCAGTTGGGCCATGAGAGGGATAATAGTGAAAGGGGACATGGAAGTGGGGACTCGACTCAAAGCGCTTCCACTTCTCACTCATTGCCCCTACCCTCAGTCAGTGCCCGACATGCTGCCTCGTGTCGCGATGGCTGAATCTGTTCCTGCACAGGTGCAGATGGAGTAGTCTTTGGCAGCGCCTCTCGGATTCTAAAACCCAGAGGATGTCACCCAAGTGCATCTCAGCAGTCACAGCAGGGATCTGGATAGCCTACCTCTGCATCTGTTGATGCCACAGGGGTTGCACCACGTAGAGGTGCTGGAAAAGAAAGTAAAGATTTGTAGTTGCACAAGGTTATGCACATGGCTGTGTTACACATTGTTAGATTGTTAAGTTTCTGTTTTATCATTTGAGCCACATAAATATTATTCTTTTGCATCACTTTCTCGAGTGTCCATTCTTGGTTGCTGGCTAGTAAGTGGCCTTTTCAGTTGTGTGATGATGAATGGGAAGATATGAATTGATGCCAAGCAATGGGGGAATGGTTGTTTGCAGGATTGCTTTGTGTTAGTGACATTGGGGGTGGGGGGCGCAGGGGGGTGGGGAAGTGGCTTTTGCATGTGGTTGTCAGATGGGTGCACTGGTGGAACCTAAGTGAACCTCGCAATAATGAGGGCATCCAGGGCAGCAATGTGTGCCGCTGGTGGTGCATTGCCCAAACCTTCCACCTCCTCCTCCTCCTCCTCTCCTCCTCCTCCTCATTGGAATCGTCCAAACAGGCTCTGTGCTCTGCATCTTGTTCCTCCTGCAGGTTCAAACCTTGCTGCTGCGCAATATTGTACAAAGCGCAGCACTCCACGACTATTCTAGAGACCCTAGCTGGTGCGTACTGAAGGGCACTTCCAGAACTGTCCAGGAACCTGAAGTGCATCTTCAGCATGCCAATGGCTTATTCTATTTCACACCTGGTAGTGATATGGCATTCATTATATCGCTCCTGGGCCTCATTCCTTGGGTTTCTGAGAGGTGTCATCAGCCACATTTTAAGTGGTAGCCCTTGTCTCCAAGCAGCCAGCCGGCAACACTGCCTTAAGGTGTGAAGACCTCAGTGAGGTTGGACTGCCGCAGGATGAATCCATTATGAACTCTGCACGGGAATCGAGCGCACACCTGCATAAAGATCTTTTTGTGGTTGCACAGCAATTATATTGATGGACTGGAAGCCCTTGCAGTTGACAAACACACCTGAATGTTCAATGGGTTCCTTAATTGCCACGTGTGCAGTGATGACGCCCTGACCCTGTGGGAAGCCAGCCAGAGCCGCAACCCCCGGCACCCTGTCATTCTGACCAGCGCTATCACAGGAAATGTTGACACAATTTCCAGCCCTGGCAAAGAAACAATCAGTTACCTGTCTTATGCATTGTGTGCTGCCGACTGCGAGATCCTGCAAATGGATCCAGAAGCAAAACAGTTGAGGGTGGTGGTGATTTTGACAGCCACCGACCGGTAAAGCATGGCCACCAGGTCCAGTTTACAGCAGATCTTGTAACAGCAGGCTGAAAATGCCTTCCACTACCTGACATGACACCTTGAGCCTCTTCAGATACATGTCGAGGAAGCTTATCCATTGCCTCTAGACCTGTGCGCCCGGTATGGCCTCCTGCAAGCTGCACCTCTCTGCTGATCCCCTCTCTCCTGTAGAGCTTCTGGTATCTGAGCAGCAGGCTGTTGCTGGTTCTGCTGTTGCTGCTCCTGCTGCTGGTGCTGCTGCTGCTCCGCTGGTCATCTTGGTCCTCATCTGAGGTCCAAGGTAACACAGCGTAAGCGACACCTATGCTAATCTGATAGATCAGATCTCCAAAGTACAGATCAAACCTCCAAAGTGTAGATGACGCCTCCAAAGTGTGTAAAGTAACCTCTCAGCGCAAGTACTGTGAACAACCCCTTTACACAAGCAGGTAAGAAAGCAGCTGTGAGTAGGGAGTCCTTATTGGCATATTTCCGTGTCATGGCTTCAGCCCCCTCAATTGCCACTGTGTTCCCGCCTTGCTTTCACTTGCGAGTTCCAGGAAGCCCGGGAAAGCCATAGACCCAAAATTAAAGTGTAAAACCTATGTCAATATCACTCTAATTGAGCGATTAAAATATCTCAATCGACAACCCGCCTTTCTCAAGGGGGTTGTGTGTAAGTAGCCTATCGTTGTGCAGTGAAATGAGGAAGTCGGCGAGTTGGAGCCAGCTTCCTGATGCACTCGGAATTTTTCACGATTTAACGCCCCACCCGCACCCAATCCCACGCGCTCACCCATGTTAAAAATACCCCCACTAATTGCTCATTTACTACCAATAATTTAAACTGTTCATGGAGAAACTTGGTAAATCTGATTGGAGCTTTTGGGGCCGAAATTGCCCTCCGCCCGAAACGGGGCGCACCTACCACTTTCTGCCGTTCATTTCCGCTGCAATAGATGCAGTGGTGATTAGAACAAAATTGGTAAAAGGAGCAGAGCAGTATTGCAGGTGGAAATGGGCTGTTTGCAGCAGTGTGGGTGTGGATTGGCCTTTGGACCATGAAATTCAGCTGCTGACCAATTGCTCACAACGAGGCAGTTGCTCCCTGGCCTTCTTAAAGAGCAGATTTTGCAGCTAGGCCCTGAGCACTGAGTTTGGTTTCTGTTGTTTGAGAGGAGACGGCTGATACAAGACCTTTGAGGAGGTCCAGCCGCTTTAGTGATGTGGAGCTCGAAACCCTGCTGGAAGCTGTGGAGGGAAGGAGTTCCATTCTCTACCCTGATATTCACCGACCCACTCAAAGCATATTTACAAATGCCTGGAGAGAAATTGCTGAGGAGGTATCGGGAGCCTCCATTCATCAACACACCGCCACCCAATGCCAGAAAAGGCTCAACAACCTAATTCGTGTGATGAAAGTGAGTACATGTTCCCCCAACTCCTCACCTTCCATCTGCGATACTCGCCTTCACCTTCTCTTCTTTCTCGCCAACACTATATAGTCACTGAAGCACCATTTGATTGCTGAGGCATCTATATCTATGTGTGCATACTCACAATGGAGGCTCCCGTTCATGTGAGATTGATAGCTGCATGTATGAACCCACACTTGCATTAACTGCCGAGGCCTCATGACATAGCTACTCAGCAATCCTTCTTTGCTTTGCAGGGCAAGGTCGTGCACAACTGTTCCCAGCAACTGAGGACTGGTGGGGAAGAGGTCGAAACACAACAGCTGACTGATCTAGAGGAGAGGGTGCAGTGGCTAGTGGGCACCCATGTTGGCTTCCCTGTGACCGCTGGTCACGACGATCCCTCTGGGGGCAGCATGGGTACGTAAAGGCCTTCGTCCAAAGCGATCACTCACTGAAAATGCAATCGCCTACCTGGCAATTGCTTATGCTCATGTGCAAGTTGCTTGCTGCATGGTGCAATGCACCACCATACCCTGACGACACCTCTTGTCCCATTTATGATTGCAGATGAGACCCCAAATGTGAGCCACAGTGAGACAGACACCCTTAAGGTGACTGGCAGCCAAGGTCAGGAGGATACCTTTCAGGCCATGGCAGATATTGCCGGCATGTCCGATGAGGCCAAGGAAGAGGGAGACAATACTGGCAACACTGCGTCACTGCTTCCTACATTCGCACGCGCCAGCTCAGATAATGGGAGTGTGCAGTCGGGTCAGGTAGATTTAGGAGAGGGGTTTGCACTGGGTGATCCACCGGGTCCTAGCGGGCTGCAGCATAGTCAAGGGCCAAGAGACCCTCCGGTGCCATCTCTCCGGGGCGTGATTTTGCACGTAGGTTCTGCTGCAGAGGACTCGGATGAGCCCATCAATGGTGGGGTTTATGAAAAAAGGGTGGAGGCCATTCAATCCCAGCTCTTGGTGGCAATGGAAAGAGTGCCCGAGAGGCTGGCGCAAGTGGTCAGGAGCGTGGAGGAGTCTGCCTCCTGCATTGTGGACAGCTCTGCACACACCATGGAGCCCATCATTGCCAGTGTGCAGACAATGGTGGACTCCCCGAGTGACCGTGCGGATCCAGTTGTGGTGATGTGTGTTGTGGGTGAGGCGACAGCTGCCATGCAGCACAGGTGCAAAGGAACAAGCGTCTGAGTGCTGCTTTGGAGAGGATGGCCGCAGGCCAGGAAGCTCAGAATGTGCTCGTGCACTCTGGGCACGAGGCCATGGAGCGTCTTAGTGCTGTCGTCTCTGGTGGCATCGAAACTGTGTCTGCTCTCATGCTGTCTCAGCTGGATGCCATGTGAGTTCTGACTGGTGCCATCGTGGCTGGGTCCACCGGGGGCCTTCCGGTGCCACTCCAGCAGATTGGTGGGAATAATGAGGTGCTGCCCCTGGGGAGTGGCACTGGCTCCTCAGACCAGGATCCTGATGTGATATCTCATGATCACCGCAGTTCTGAGCTGAGGCCTGCCACTCCGCCATTGCTGCCAAGCATGGAATCGCCCCAGCCAAATCCGACTGAATACACAGAGGAGGATGCGGTCCAGACTGCAGCCAGCCCTTCCAGGGCCAGATCTGGTCTATAGCTTCCTCTCCTGACACAAATCAGCCTTCGCAGAGCCATGATCCAGCATAAGGGGAGACATTGTGGCCTAATGTAAGAATAGGTATGCCTAAGAGGGGTTATAAGGAAATGCACAAGAGTGATAATTGACAATGTGTATGTTTTGTAGATCCGTTGTTTGGGGTCTAATAAATCTTTATTTTGGTTTTCGATCTCTGTATAGGTCTCATTTAACTGTGGGGAGTGCTGTGTGAAAGGGCTCATAGGTTTGCCCATGGAGATGCACAGTTGAAGGCTCAAGTGTGCATTAGCTTATCGGAAACGCACAGCAATGAGATGGCTTTGTGCTTACCGTGCAGGGTCAACATGGCGATACCGCCTCCTGCGTGACTGGCAACCCACATCTTGGTCCTCCTCCTGTGTCTCTTCCTGCTGCTCCTCGTGCGCTTTGTGCTCCTGCGCCACCTGTTCCTGGTCCTCCTCCTCCTTCTCCGGTATCACTGCTGCCTCATCCTCCAATGGTTGTGCCCTCATGATTGCCACGTTGTGAAGCATGCAGCACATGACCATGAATATGGAGACCCGCTCAGGCGAATACTGCAGCACACCTCCTAAGCGGTCCAGGTAACGGAACCTTTTTCAGGATTCCAATGGTGTGTTCGATGATTGTACATTGTACATTAATGATTTAGACGAGGGGATTAAATGCAGTATCTCCAAATTTGCGGATGATACTAAGTTGGGTGGCAGTGTGAGCTGCGAGGAGGATGCTATTAGGCTGCAGAGTGACTTGGATAGGTTAGGTGAGTGGGCAAATGCATGGCAGATGAAGTATAATGTGGATAAATGTGAGGTTATCCACTTTGGTGGTAAAAACAGAGAGACAGACTATTATCTGAATGGTGACAGATTAGGAAAAGGGAAGGTGCAACGAGACCTGGGTGTCATGGTACATCAGTCATTGAAGGTTGGCATGCAGGTACAGCAGGCGGTTAAGAAAGCAAATGGCATGTTGGCCTTCATAGCGAGGGGATTTGAATACAGGGGCAGGGAGGTGTTGCTACAGTTGTACAGGGCCTTGGTGAGGCCACACCTGGAGTATTGTGTACAGTTTTGGTCTCCTAACTTGAGGAAGGACATTCTTGCTATTGAGGGAGTGCAGCGAAGGTTCACCAGACTGATTCCCGGGATGGCGGGACTGACCTATCAAGAAAGATTGGATCAATTGGGCTTGTATTCACTGGAGTTCAGAAGAATGAGAGGGGACCTCATAGAAACGTTTAAAATTCTGACGGGTTTAGACAGGTTAGATGCAGAAAGAATGTTCCCAATGTTGGGGAAGTCCAGAACCAGGGGTCACAGTCTGAGGATAAGGGGTAAGCCATTTAGGACCGAGATGAGGAGAAACTTCTTCACCCAGAGAGTGGTGAACCTGTGGAATTCTCTACCACAGAAAGTAGTTGAGGCCAATTCACTAAATATATTCAAAAGGGAGTTAGATGAAGTCCTTACTACTCGGGGGATCAAGGGTTATGGCGAGAAAGCAGGAAGGGGGTACTGAAGTTTCATGTTCAGCCATGAACTCATTGAATGGCGGTGCAGGCTAGAAGGGCTGAATGGCCTGCTCCTGCACCTATTTTCTATGTTTCTATGTTTCTATGATGGCCCTGGTGGCTGAATAACTGTCATTGTACACATGCTACAGCAGTCCTGGGGTTGCGAGGGGGAGTCATCAGTAAGGTGCACAGTAGGTAGCCCTTGATCCAAGGAGCCAGCCGCAATCTTGATTAGGCCCAGTAAAAATGTCTACCACAGTATGAAAGAATCATGGCATACTGGGCATCAACAGCCATGATTTTGCGGCTGTGGTCACACATTGAGGGAGTGGTATCCCTTGCAGTTTCGCAACCTCTCGGGAGCGTTTTGGGGTGCCCTCAATGAGACGTGGGTGCAGTTAATGGCCCCCTGAACCCTGGGGAAGCCCGCAATGCGCAGGAATACAGTCTGCCGCTCCAACTGCTTCTCCCTGCTCATAGGGAAGGAGATGTAGTTGCTCCTCCTCTTATAGAGAGCATCTATGTACTCGCGTATGGATGTCTGCACAGCAAACTGCGAGATTTCTGCTGTTGCAGCTTGAAATGATCCAGTGGCATAAAAGTTGAGAGCGATGGTCACCTTGGATGTGACGGTCAAGGCTGTCCTCAATCTTGTTTGTGGCTGCAAGTCTGGCTGCAGGAGACTGCAGAGCTCTGTGACGACGTCCTTGCAGAATCACAGTCTACGGAGATACTGGTCATCAGTTAGGTTCCTGTACGATAATTGCTGGCGGTAGACCGTTGCCAATAGTGCCTTCTGCCACCACGTCTGTGCAGACGTCTTCCTCTCTCAGCTGAGTCATTACCTTCTACCTCCTGGTATGGTTGGTCCTCAGCCTCTGCAGGCTGCTGCTGGCCCGCATCTGCCTCCTTTGCAGACTGCCTCCTGGCCTAGTATCTGGTGCGGGGTATCCACGTGCCTCACCCTCTTCCTGACGGCATGCCCTTGCTGAGGCCCTTCCTGTTGCAGCTCTCTGGGCTGACCTCTCTCGCCATCTCCCTGGCCTCTGCATACTGGTCAGCCATGATTGCTGCGGCCCTTGTTCGCTGCCTCGACACTCATTGGACCCGGCGGCGCTTTCTGTGCAGGAGGCGTTGGTCTGCCATTTCTAGTGGGGTACCGCAAGGTTCAGTGCTGGGACCCCAGCTATTTACAATATAGATTAATGGTTTAGACAAAGGAATTGAATGTAATATCTCCAAGTTTGCAGATGACACTAAGCTGGGTGGCAGGGTGAGCTGTGAGGACGATGCTAAGAGGCTGCAGGGTGACTTGGACAGGTTAGGTGAGTGGGCAAATGCATGGCAGATGCAGTATTATGTAGATAAATGTGAGGTTATCCACTTTGGGGCAAAAACAAGGCGGCAGATTATTATCTGAATGGTGACAGGTTAGTAAAAGGGGAGGTGTAATGAGACCTGGGTGTCATGGTACATCAGTCATTGAAAGTAGGCATGCAGGTACAGCAGGCAGTACAGAAAGCAAATGGCATGTTGGTCTTCATAGCGAGAGGATTTGAGTATAGAAGCAGGGAGGTCTTGCTGTAGTTGTACAGGGCCTTGGATGACCATACTTTGAATATTGTGTGCAGTTTTGGACTCCTAATCTGAGGAAGGACATTCTTGCTTTTGAGGGAGTGCAGCAAAGGTTCACCAGACTGATTCCTGGGATGGCAGGACTGACATATGAAGAAAGACTGACTAGGCTTATATGTACTGGAATTTAGAAGTATGAGAGGGGATCTCGTAGAAGCATATAAAATTCTGATGGGATTGGACAGGTTAGATGCAGGAAGAATGTTCCTGATGTTGGGGAAGTCCAGAACCAGGGGTCACAGTCTAAGGATAAGGGGTAAGCCATATAGGACCGAGATGAGGAGAAACCTTTTCACCCAGAGAATTGTGAACCTATGGAATTATCTAGCACAGAAAGTTGTTGAATCCAGTTCGTTGGATATATTCAAAAGGGAGTTAGATGTGGCCCTTACAGCTAAGGGGGTCAGGGGATATGGAGAGAAGGCAGGAGTGGGGTACTGACATTGCATGATCAGCCATGATCATATTGAATGGTGGTGCAGGCTCGAAGGGCCGAATGGCCTGCTCCTGCACCTATTTTCTATGTTTCTATGACACAAAAACCTAACGTAGGCACCGTCAAGCGGTCACGACTTTTTCAGCTGAATTTCGCTTCTGGGGCAGGTCTTCAGCGGTGTGAGCTCTGATGATGCACTTAAGGAGGCTTCGGCAGCAGCACTGTAAGCATCGGTGCAGGCCCCAGGAAGATATTAAAGGATATTGGACAAAGTGCTTACGCCAGAAGGTTTTTATTAAAGAACATGCTGGACACTGTACTGTTTCCCAAAGATTGGAAGTTTTGGACATATTGTGTTTCATTGCTTACTGAAAAGAAGACAACAGCCTGTTTGTATTAATGTCTGGAGCAGATCGAGGTCTCTGGACAACAATGGCCAGGAGAGAAAACTCATCCCAAGCGATTGGCAGGATTGTTCAGTAATGGGAAACCACTTAGCCCAAGATCGGGTGCGAAATAGAAACCCATCAACGGCCATTTACGCCATTACCTGGATGAGATAACCCTGAAAGGCGGGAAACCGAACAAAGAACTGGCATTAAGTCCCAGACCCCAGTGGAAGCAGAAGCCATCAGGAGCCATCAACAGAATACACGAACGTAAGATCTGGGATGATGGGCCATTCAGACAATCACCCCAGACAAAGGAAATATTCTATCTTTGCAGGAAGAAGCATGGACTGTAACGTATAAGAGAAGGCAGTTTGCTGCCATTTCTCTCTTCGCTTCCAAGAACTGTGCACTCCATCTGATACGGAGAGGAAACCCACCAACAAGGGACCAAGAGCCTCGCTACTCTACCTGCGGAAGGATCCTCGAGACCAGGACCTGAATGTTGCAACAGCGGCATGGAATCAGAAGAGAAAGCTTTCCCCAAGGAATAAGCAGCGAGTAAGCCAACGGATAATCTGGGTAAGCATTATCCAAGCCCAAGCACTGTTAAGACCACCGAATCGCGTGCGAGGGGGTGTCGTGTGTCCCAAACCAAGCCTTGGGGGTTTAGTGGGGGTGCTGCGTGTGATTATAGTGTGTGTAAGGTGGGATTTGTTGGATGAATCCAGTTATACCCTGTGCATTACCATAGTGTGTTGTTTTCTTAATCGTCTTAATTCGCGACAAGGGCCTGTTAGGACGGGACGGTTTTTGCACTGTTGTACTGTTTTGTTTACGCCACCAGGTGTTACTTTTACTGGTGTGTGTGTGTGGAACCGAATAAAGTATTGTATGGTTGAGGCCAAAAGACCTGTCTCTGGATCAGTTTTCTGTTTCCCCAAATAATTCCCATGTCTAAAACCATAGGCTGGGCTGATTTGAAACCACCTACAGCACGGCAGAAGTGGGGGGGAGCGGGGCGGTTATGCTCACTGCCTGAAAAACGCATGAGGGCAATTGCGTGAATGACGGCCATGTCGCAGAAACTCGGCAGCCATTCCCCGCCGCCATGTGGCTACTGAGGCCTTAACGAAAGAGGCAATTTTGGCCCCTTTATTTCTTTATTACTGCGGTTTCAGGGAAGTCTCCAGAAGGTTCTATGCTGGAGTAAAGAGCAGAGAGTAGATTAAAGTGCAGGACATTAGCAAGTGCTTCAATCAGTCTAAGAGCCCCGGCTACAAAAGAGAAGTTACAGGAGACTGCGCATTAATCGTCCGTAGATTGAGCACTAGAAGTATCACTTTTGAACACAAGTAATGGGTCTGCTGCAGCACTATTGGAGATTTATGGCAATTGGAATACATTACATACATAAGGGTTGATTTTCTGTTTGTACTTTCCCAATTCCATGACTCCACATCAGGAGAATGCAAACATATAATCGGTCCGATAATCTCTGCACTAATAAAATATGTTAGTTTTGCTAACATAGGGCATGAAACAAGAGACTGAGAATAATTAGAATGGTAAGTACATAATGAAAGGAATGATTTAACCACTGAGTTCATTTGTTCCTTAAAAGATGTTATAGTACCTTGAGTGATGCCACTGTTTTTTACTTCTGGTTCAACAACCTGTATTGTGTCATCTTCCAGGTAAAAGTAAATCTTGCACTTTCGTATTCGATACTGTTCTTCTCTTCTTTCACGCACACTTTCTTGAAAATAGGCTTTAAAGCAAAGCACCTGTTAAACAATGCATATGGTTACTGAACTCTTCTGAATCTAAAGCCTCCAAATTCTGTTTTACTTTATATGGGTGGGCAGGGGATGGTGTTCATCAAAATGAGGAAAATCAGTGGTAGATAATGGAATATTTTTCTATTGTGGAGGAGCCATAGGATTTGGATGTCGAGGTACATAAATCACTAAAAGCTAGTGCATAAGTACAAAAAGTAATCAAAACGGCCAATGATATGTTGGCCTTTATCTCAAGAGGGTTGGAATACAAAGGGGAGGAAGTTATACTTTAGTTGTACAGTGTCTTGGTCAGACCCTATCTGGAGTACTGAGTTTAGTTTGGAGCACCACACCTCAGGAAGGCTAACCAGTTTTAATTATGAGGACAGGGTGAGTTAGAAGGTTGAGAGGTGATACAATTGAAGTGTTTAAAATGATAAAAGGATTCAATAGAATAGATATGGAGGAGCTATTTCCTCTGGTGGGGTATTCCAAAAGCAGGGGGCACAATCTTAAAATTAGAGCTAGGCCATTCATGATTGAAATCAGGAAAGCAAGTTGTTACCCAGAGGGTAGTGGAAATGTGGAACTCTCTCTCCCAAAAGGCTGTGGATGCTGTCAATTGAAATTTTCAAGACTAAGATCGACAGATTTTTATTAGGTTAGGGAATTGAGGGATATAGTTCAAAGGCTGGTAAATGGAGTTGAGGTACAAATCAGCCATGATCTATGTAAATGGAGGAACAGGATCGAAGGGCTGAATGGTCTACTCTTATGTTGCTCAAATAGGTGGGTTTTAAGATGCATCTTAAAATGAGAGGGAGGTGGAGAGGCAAGCTCACTTAAGGAGAGAATTCCTGAGTGCAAGACACAGGCGACTAAAAGCACACCTGCCAATGGTAGGACAAAGGGAATGCATAAGAGGCTAGAGTTGGAGGAACAGAGAATATGGCAAGTGTTGTAAAGCAGGAGGAGGTTACAGACATGGGGAGAGCAGAGGCCATAGAGGAATTTAAATTCAAAGATGAGAATTTGACACTGAGGGCCAGGGGAAAATGCAGGTCAGCAAAGATGGGTGTGATGGGCGAGCATAACTTGGTATGAGTTAGGATAAGGGCAACAGAATTTTATCTGAGCTAAAGTTCACAAAGGTTAAAGGATGGGAGGACCGCCAGGACAGCACTGGAGTAATCAAGTCTGGAGGTGTCAAAAGCATGAATGAGAGTTTCAGCAGCAGATGAGCTGAGGTAGAGACAGGTGGATGATGATATGAGTTGTGAGGAGGACGCTAAAAGGCTGCAGGGTGACTTGGACAGGTTAGGTGAGTGGGCAAATGCATGGCAGATGCACTATAATGTGGATAAATGTGAGGTTATCCATTTTGGGAGCAAAAACACAAAGGCAGAATATTATCTAAATGGCGGCAGATTAGGAAAGGAAGTGCAACGAGACCTGGGTGTCATGGTTCATCAGTCAATGAAAGTTGGCATGCAGGTACAGCAGGTGATGAAGAAGGCAAATGGTATGTTGGCCTTCATAGCTAGGGGATTTGAGTATAGGAGCAGGGAGGTCTTACTGGGAGGTTGTACAGAGCCTTGGTGAGGCCTCACCTGGAATATTGTGTTTTAGTTTTGGTCTCCTAATCTGAGGAAGGATGTTCTTGCTATTGAGGGAGTGCAGCGAAGGCTCACCAGACTGATTCCCGGGATAGCGGGACTGACATATCAGAGACTGGATCAACTGGGCCTTTATACACTGGAGAGGGGATCTCATAGAAACATCTAAGATTCTGACGGGACTGGACAGGTTAGATGCGGGAAGAATGTTCCCGATGATGGGGAAGTCCATAACCAGGGACACAGTCTTAGGATAAGGGTTAGGCCATTTAGGATTGAGTTGAGAAGAAACTTCTTCACTCAGAGAGTAGTTAACCTGTGGAATTCCCTGCCGCAGAGAGTTGTTGATGCCAGTTCATTGGAGATATTCAAGAGGGAGTTAGATATCCCTTATGGCTAAAGGGATCAAGGGGTATGGAGAGAAAGCAGGAAAGGGGTACTGAGGGAATGATCAGCCATGATCTTATTGAATGGTGGTGCAGGCTCGAGGGGCCGAATGGCCTACTCCTGCATCTATTTTCTATGTTTCTAAGATGGATGTAGGTCGTCTTAGTGGATGGACAGTATATGGGGTTGAAATCTTATGCAAACGGCATGGTTACAAAGAGTCTCGTCCAGCCTGAGCTAGTGGCTGAGAACAGGGATAATTGGAATTTCTGTCAAGGACTGACGATAATGGCTTTAGTCTTCCCAATGTTTATTTGGAAGAAGTTATGGCTGATCCAAAACAGGCTTTTGGATAAGCAGTCTAACAACTCAGGGGCAACAGAGAGGTTGAGAGAGGTGTGAAGGGGCAGAACTGGGTGTTATCAGGATACATGTGACTTTATATTATGTCACCAAGGGGTTGCAGGTAGATGAGGAAGAAAAGCGAGGCAAGGATGGATCCTTGGGTGACAGTGTGGGGATGGGAAGAGAAGCCATTGCTAGAGATGCTCTGGCTACAATTGGTTAGGTAAGAGTGGAATGAGGCGAGTGCAGTCCCATACAGATGGACAATGGAGGGGAGCAAATGTTTCACCTCCCTGCAGCTTTCAATGCAGTCAAAGAAAACAAGGAGGGAAATGCACCTCATGACTTTGGTTAGGACCATTTCAATCCATTGGAGGGGCAGAAACCTGATTGAAGGGATTCAAACAGGACTCATGTTGGGTAGTGGGAAAGTTGATGCTGGAAACCCACCAGTATCTCGCTGAATGGTCATTCTTCATTATAAGCTGGGATCGGAAATGTTAGACTCCATGGGCTAGATTTTCCATTATTTTTGCCTGCATAACGCCCACTTAACGTCCATTTTAATTCTGAAATGAGGTGTAACGCCCAGATATCGCCCATTTAGCAACAAAATGGAAACTGACGCCCATTGCTCGGACAATTATCGCCGAGCGTTACTTTCGCCATGTACGTAACGCCGAGAAAAAAACAATACCGCCCGCCCACTATTTTAGGGCGGAATCATCAGAATGGGTGAACCCAATGGCCATAATATCGGCCAGCATTACTTTCGGCACGTAATTAACGCTGAGATTCAATAATACCGCCCGCCCACTTTTTTTTGTCGTAAAGATCACATTTGCCAAAACTAATGGCCAGTATATCGGCCAGCGTCACTTCCAGCACCTCGCCCACAATATCGCTCGCCAAAAATACCAAATACCGCTCCGAAAAAGTTGAACTGTTCTGAACTAATCACAGCGGTATGGACACCATTTTGTAAATCGCAGGTTGATTCATTGAAAAGGCTACTTCGGGGGAGTTTGGATTTACTTTGGAGTTCTGCTCAGGTGATGTGACCATCTGAACAGACATCTTTTCATACTGTGGACGATTGGGTTTTACTGTAGGTGTCTTAGTGGGGAAATTTATTGCTTGTGAACAATCGGCATTCGACTTTTATTGGAATGGGGCCAGCTATTTCTCAGTCTGCATCGATTACAACGCAGATGCTGCAGAGTGCAAATGGCACGTCTAATCCACAGCATTATGTGCCCAATCTAAGACGTGCCAGACTGATGAGGAGGTCCAGACCATACACCCCCCGCACTTACAGGGAGAATTGGTCTTCCCTCGACTTATCCGAGAACACCTACCTTTGGAGACTGCACTTCCACAAAATGGTTATCAGTGAGATATGCCAGCTCATCAGGGCAGATCTGCAGCCTGCCAGCACCTTCAGGACATCACTGTCTGTCGAGGTCAAGGTCACTGCGGCACTGTCGTTCTACGCGTCCGGTTCCTTTCAGACCTCCACGGTCGACTTTTCCCCTATGTCTGGACACCTGGAATACTGCGTGCAGTTTTGGTTTCCATATTTACAAAAGGATCTACTTGCTTTGGAGGCAGTTCAGTGAAGGTTCACTAGGTTGATTCCAGGGATGAAGGGGTTGACTTCTGAGGAAAGGTTGAGTAGGTTGGGCCTCTACTCATTGGAATTCAGAAGAATGAGAGGTGATCTTATCGAAACTTATAAGATTATGAGGGGCCTTGACAAGATCAATGCAGAGATGATGTTTCCACTGATGGGGGAAACTAGAATGAGAGGGCACGATCTTAGAATAAGGGGTCGCCATTTAAAACAGAGATGAGGAGAAATTTCTGCTCTCAGGGTTGTAAATCTGTGGAATTCGCTGCCTCAGAGCTGTGGAAGCTGGGACATTGAATGAATTTAAGACAGAAATAGACAGTTTCTTAAACGATAAGGGGATAAGAGGTTATGGGGAGCGGGCGGGAAGTGGAGCTGAGTCCATGATCAGATCAGCCATGATCTTATTGAATGGCTGAGCAGGCTCGAGGGGCCGTATGGCCTACTCCTGTTCCTACGCCCCCCTCGAGACCGCAGGAAAGGGCCCGTGATGGCTACATAGCTGCAAGACTCTTACGTCAGCAACTCATAAATGAGCGATTTGCCTGAAAGAACATTGCTGTTATTGACAACGCTGACACACTGCTGTATGTGCAGCTCAGACATCAATGGTGGGCCTCACCTTGGTGCCAGTTAAAGTTTAATTTGATTCAAGTAATCTGAACCTCATCTTTCATGTTAAGAATCACCAGTGTGTAACGGTCCAGCTATCTGAGAGAATGCGCAACAAGATTATGTTGAATAAAAAACATTTAATACGACCATTGATCTGAAATCATAAGTATCATGGGCAAAAACACCCCACCGCCACCCCACTTTTTCGAACATTGACATCAATCAAATGATCAACATGTCCAGCAACACAGAACACAAATGCAAACCAACAGGGTGGCCCCTTTCCCGCCTCCCCCCCCCCCCCATACCTTACAACAAATTGCATTCACCGAAATGGAGATATAACAAAGCCATCACCTGCGGACATGCACCTCACTTTCCTTCCCCCCTCCCCTTCTTCTCCTCACCTCTACCCTGTCCCCTCCTCGATCCATGCCGCCTGACTAAGGGGCTCCTCAGGCGGTGCCTCATTGGGGGGCGGGGGGGGAAATGAAGGGAGAGCCGGTGGTCGCACGGATCCGGGAGCGGGGGGTACCGAGGTGTCAACATTATCTTACTCCTGCCTCTCGTGTCATTGGCACTGGGGGTGCGGAGCCTAGGGGTGGAGTGCTGAACTCCAGAACCACTGGGAGGCCTGTGCCACCAGTGTTCCTGGCTATCGCCTCCAGGGCCTCTACCATCCATGGTACGTACTCGGTCGTAGTTCCAGAGATGGTGGCCAGCTGTCGGGATATGCCTCCCAATGCCTCTATGATCTGGTCACATATGTCAACATTCCTTGTGTACAACTGTACCATCTCTCCGCTCTCATATGGCACTCGTGGAGCAGACCTGCCGCGTCCACGAAACCTCTGCGGGGTCGGCACCGTCCTGGGGACACCTGGGGTGCCCTGTGGCGAGGTGCTTGGGCCCAGTAGCTCCAGAGTGGAGGTGGGAATGGCCACCAGATGGCCTTTGGGTGGAATGCCTTCTGGAGCCTGGCGATGCAGGTTCCTCAAAGTCGGTGCTCTCATCCGTGGAGAACAGACCCAGCGGATTGACTGGCAAGAATCGGAGATCCTCAGCACCAGATGTAGGATCGTCTGCCGAGTCCGGCCCCGCGCCTCCACCTTCCGGCCTCTGTGGTCTTGCCTTGGGACCCGCTGCTGGCTGAGCTGCAAATCACAAATGAGGTTATTAGAGAAGGGGGTGCTAGGGTCACAAGGTGAGTCCAGCGCTACACACAGCATATGCTTGACAAAAGCACCACCGCTATCAAAATCATCACATTTCATGACCATCAACACGTTCTGCATTGCAATGATTCTTATGAAGCCAGTATTATATATAGGACAGTTTTAGAAATCATCTATCATATTATTGTTCGGATATGAGTGGGTGCAACATCTATTGACTTTACATCACACAATGTTGTATACTTTACTCACGTGGCATCACTTCAGGATCTGCCTGTGTGGCTGTCCGGGTGTTCTGCCCCATGAGTGCGAGCACCCAATCCTCCACGTCAGTGATGTCGCTGATGACTGGTGGCCCCCCACCTGTTCGCCTCTGCTCGGTCCTCATCGTCGATAGCTTCTTCTGTAAAAGGTAGCAGGACGACATGGCATGAGATCATTGTGTGATATCATTGCTAGGTACTGTCACAAAGACTGATACAACACATAACAATCATGATTACATCTATCGGTTATGATAATTATCATTCTTTACCTAAAGACATGCACCGTGACCGCAGGCTTTGAGTAAAACATTCCCAGTAAAAGTGAAAGACCTCACATCTGCTGATAGTCACTCATGACTCTTAAAATCAAATTATATAAATACATAAGTACATGTAAATAAATGTAATACTTACTCTTACGGATCCAACAAGGTCGTTCCATCACTTTCGGCATTGGTTGCCCTCACGCACCTCGTTGGTCGCCGAGGAGACCACCTCTGTTATCTTGGCCCATAACCTCTGGTAGGCCTTTGGGGTGGGCTTCCCATGCCCTCCGTGTCAAATCACCCCAGCGTGACTCGACCTCCAGCATCGTCCGAGAACCTCCCTCGCTCTTTTGCGTTCTCCAATGTGCTCTTCTCCCACCTCACTGCTCTCGCCAGCGTCAGTCTCCACAGCATGCTGTGTTGCCTCCTCCACTCCCTGCATTATAGGCACCAAATTCGGGAAAATATCTGGCTGGTAACAGCTAAGTTTTTTGGCACAATTTGCTATAAAGCTCAAAACTCTCCCTCCTTCCTCCCAAAGCAGCCACACATGCCTTCACTCCCTATCAGCTCCCTCTCTGTTTCCTCTTATGCGCATGTAATGATGACCCTTGACCTCCTGAATCGCGGGAATCGAGCATTGCCATGCCGTTGCTAAGGAAGGCGACACTTTGTGGCAGAAGGTCAGAGAGATTTAATGCTAACGCCCATTTCAGATCGCTCGCGGTAATGTCCATTTTATAAAATGGAAACTAGGATTTGAAAGTGGGTGTCAAGCCGGCGATCTGAAAACCCATATTTACCACCCACACCGGAAATAACACCCATTTTTGGGCGATCTGCACAAAAGTTTAAAATCTAGTCCCATAACTTACTATCAAAGGCATGGTGGATACGGAGTAAGAAATAGGGAAATCAAGGGAATTAATTTAAGGCATGGTCAAAAAGGTTTAAAGAAGTTTTTGAAGGTGAGAAGCGAAACAGCAAGTTGATAAGGTTTAGGGAGTAAAATGGTAGTGGTGTAATAGCTGAAGGCTCTGCCACTGATGCTGCAGCAGAGTGAAGTGAGAACGAACGTCAACTATAGTAAGAACAGAGGGTGAATGCTGTTAAATAGGGCTGGAGAAAATTAGAGACCAGAAAAGATTTCCGAGATTGAGCTGTGTTTGATCCTTATCAAACATCCATGCTTGCATACTTCCAGCAAGCATCACTTTGTTATAGTTGTTTCAAGTGGAACAAACATGGACTAAAGCATACCTGCTTGTCAAAGACAACCCATGCTGGTGCATCACTGCCTTGTCCCTTTGGGAATACACTGTACTTAGGTTTCAGCTTCTGACCAGGCAATGGTTCGCCACCAATGCCAGGTTTTTCCTCTCCAACCATCGTAGGGATTTCATTTGGGAAGTCAAAGTGATGAGATTTATGAAATTTCTCCTTTCCTAACTATAATAAGGAAACAAACAACTATTAGTAATGTAAACAATTCAATAATAAGACTCACTTTCTGATAATTTTTAATATAAAATAAATTGTATATTTTGAAAAGTTATTACATGCAATGATTTTGTTGTAAATATAATTTTAATCCCTGATGCTTCTGTGTTCTTATCTGATGAAGAGAAGTATGTGATCCTCAAAGCTTGTGTATTTTAACTGCTGCTGTATGTTGACCCAATAAAATGCTCGCCCCCACCCCACTCAAGTGCTAAAATGGTACAGCACACCATAGTGGTTATGTTACTGGTCTAAGTAATCCAGAACCGTAGAATGTGATTTCAAATCCCACCATGCAGTTTGAGAATTTGAATTCAGTTTTAAAAATCTGGAAAGAAAAACTGGTACAAGGTACCAATAAAAGTGACCATGAATCAGTTTGATTATCGTAAAAACTCAACTGGTTCATTAAGGTCCTTTAGGGAAGGAAACACCGCTTCCTTACCTATGCCCTATACGTGACTCCAGTCCCATACCAATGTGGCTGACTCTTAACCGGTCTCTGAAGTGGCCTAGCAAACCACTTAATTGTATCAAACTGCCACCTGCAGCATTCTCAGGGCAACTAAGGATGGGCAAAAAATGCCAACCTTGCCAGTAACACCCAGATCCTCAGAGTGAATTTATTTTAATCTGCACCTCATCTGTCCAGCATTAAGATCACCAAGATTTTGTTTCATGAGCAATATAATTCCCCCCTTCATTCTTCTGGTGTTAATCCTATGTCCACGCCTCTTGTTATTGATTCACCAACTAGCAGAAACAATCTTTCACTCCTTATCCTCATGAAAATACATAATTTTGAAAACTTTTATTAGATCTCCTTCAATTTTCTCTATTTCAATGAGATAAGGCTCATTTTTTTAAACTTTTCTTCATAATTGTAACCTATTACTGCCAACATAATTCTGGTGAATCTTTGTTGCAACCTTTCTAATGTTCTACAAGCAATATTCCAACTGCAGCCTAACCAATACCTTGTACTCATTCAACATGACTTCCTTGCTTTTCTGTTCAATGCCTTTTTGTACCTGCACTCCCACCTTTTAAATATCTATGGATCTGCACTCCTAGATCCCTCTGTTGCTCCACTCAGTTAGGAATGTTACCATTCAAGGTAACTTCCCTTCACTAATCCCCCCCCCCCCCCAAATGTATGACTTCACATTTCCCTACATTGAACTATATCTGTCACCTGTCTGCTCACTCTACCATGTTCTCCTGTATGCTCCCTCACAGGAATTTCATTTGCAATTTACCAAATTTGGTATCATCAGCAAACTTCAGTATCATTCCTCTCCGCCCCCACCCCCACCCCCCCGCAAAGACCAAATAAATTATGTAAATGGCAACAAAAGAAGTCCCATCACAGATCTCTAGGACAAACTACTTCCACATCCCACCAAAATGAAAATCATCCATTTACTGCTCCTGTTTGCTTTCTCTCCCAATCTCTCTAACAATGCAGCTACATTCCTTTTAATACCATGTGGCTTAATTTTTATAACCAGTTTAATTTATGACACCTGATCAAATGCCTTCTGAAAGTTCATATATGCTACATCCATTGCATTACCTTTATCACATGTTCTGTGCTTTCCTGTAAAAATTCTATTCATTTCAATTCAATTAGGAAAGCACAACTTGGCCTTGACAAATAGAGTTGATTATCTCTGATTAATCCATGTTCATTAATTCCATCCTGTGTTAGGGACTCCAGAGGGCTGATTTTCCTTTCTGCAGCACCTGGGAAACACTTAGATCCCTGGCGCTATGAAAAAGCAAAGGGCCTGCTGCGTCACGGACTTCCTCCATATTGCTCTAGGCTTTTTTGGTCGTTTCTGAATTGGTGCATCTGGGCCTGCGCTTAAAATAGGCACAGGCCTAGCACTGCTAGATTAATGAGGCAGGAGGCAGCATTCCCAGCCCTACTGCCCAAATAAAGGGATGCCAAAAAAGCTGGTGATGGGGCTTGTTCCAGGACCCTCCTCAGATCAAAGGGAGCTGAGAACAAGGAGCACCACACTGAGTAAGTTACTTTTCTACTTCCCCCAACCGGATCATTGGGTCCTGTGGCTTGTGCTCTCGTGAAATTGGCAGTCAAGACTGCAGCTGCAGACCAATCATGTTGTCTTCCTGTTGCCATCCCCAATTCCTGGTGAGAGGACCTGCAAGGGTGTGCTTGGGCCATGCTAATGACCAGGGACAGCAAAATCAGGTACAGAAAGCCTTGATAGTTGCAGTGAATTTCTGGCATGCTGCACCTGTCTGGATGGGGAGGAAAATCACTTTTAGAAATATACCTATAACAGAGGTAAAACTAGTAACTAGTCTATAATTTCCAAGCTTATCCTTTTTCAGGTGGAATTTCTGGTGGGAGACATCATCTCAGCAGTTCCATCTCTGAGTGATGTCAGGACAGAGAGGTTAGGATTCAATATTACTTACCATTGACCTACCTATTCCCTAAGTCTCTGTAAATCTCCTTGGCCCCGAACTTGGTGGAAGCTAAGTTCTGCCCAAGTGCCGCCCCAAAGGACCACTGAGATCCTGACGATATTTTGGGTGGAACTTCCATGGAAAAGTCCTGGAAAGACTGTCCGGCAGCAAAAAAAGGACTTACGCCATGAATCTGGGCGGCAGCGGGCAGGAGCTCCCAATCTCGATGGCATATGCAATCCTCGGCAAAGTACCACCAAGGATTGAGTCAGGCCTGGGGTGGGGAAACAGATAAAAATGCCCCAAATCTTTTTTTAAAAAAAACACTGGAAAACCTTCAGGGGCCCCATCCACCTGAATCACTGGAAAGAAAATAAATTTACTAACCTTTTTTTGCAGGTCTTCATACTTACCGTTGAGGTTAGACCTGTCTCCACGTGGCGGTCCTTTTCCCTGCTGCAGCCCGGACCAAACTGGCAGCTCAGCAGGCGGGAAAACACTTACTTGAGTTGCGCACCAGTGGGCGGTCCCCGCCGGCGGGAGGCCTCCACCAAACTCACTCGGAGGGAAGACCGCCGGCGGGGACCGCCCACTGGTGCGGCAGCGGGCGGTGAGTCCACCAAGTTCAGCACCTATGAGTTTATCACTTTCCTCAGGACTGCCTGTTTCCTCATAAAACTTTATATCATCTACAACGTTACATCACTATTTGCAGTGCTCCACTTCAAGATCATACATAAAGATTACATATAATCAACAGGATGTTAAAACCAGCCATTGGGTTGTTTGCAATTTCAACATTGTCCAATTAAAATTACTACTTTTAAAACTATCCGGTTTCCTGCCAATTTATTACCTGATTTACAATGTAATTCTTTCTCCTGCAAGCTTTCACTTTAACCAGAAGTTTCTTGAGAGGGATTTTGCTTCAAACACTGATTTAAATTTAAAACAACATTAAAAAATTATCTTCAAAGAAAATCAATAAATTTGTTAAAGCCTGGATTTTCCTGGGCCCATCGGAGGAATGACAGGATGCGATTTCTATCCACCCACAGCAAGAGGAAAACTTGCTGGCATCGGACCAAGTCCCATTCTGCCTTACTTGTAGCCAAGGGAAAGTATGCCTGTATAGCACAGGCGCACCTAGGACACTGCACTGGACCCAACACTACCATTATTGTGGTGGTGTTTTCTGGAGCGGTAAATGGACAGAAAGACAAGGAAATCCTGAAGGCTATTAAATCCCGCTTGCACTGGGATGAACTCTGAGGAGACGGATCAGGGTTCAAACAGGATCCAGGGTTTCAGCAGAGGAAATTCATGGGGGTCAGAGTTTTGACAGAAGGCCTCAGCCAGACCACCTCCATACTGCTGAAAACTGGCAGTTTCATCAAGGAAAATCCAACCCTAGGGGTCTTGCTAATTCCCAGAATTCTTAAAGGCTTGAATGTATTAGCTATTTTCAAGCTTTACAGTGCCACCCCCTGCACAATGAACTGTAAAACATGTATTAGGCATGGACCACTTTCCATACCTCAGGATCCTATTATCAGCAAGGGCAGACATCGACGATGAGGTTCAACACCGCCTCCATTGCGCCAGCGCAGCCTTCGGCTGCCTGAGGAAGACAGTGTTCAAAGATCAGGCCCTCAAATCTGGCACCAAGCTTATGGTCTACAGGGCTGTAGTGATACCCGCCCTCCTGTATGGAGGGCGGGTATCACTACAGAGACGTGGACCATATACAGTAGACACCTTAAATCGCTGGAGAAATACACCAACGATGCCTCTGCAAGATCCTGCAAATCTGGGAGGATAGACATGCCAATGTCAGTGTTCTCGATCAGGCCAACATCCCCAACATCGAAGCACTGACCAGCTCTGTTGGTCATGCCACATTGTCTGCATGATGGACACAAGACTCCCAAAGCAAGCGCTCTACTCTGAACTCCTACACGGCAAGCGAGCCCCAGGTGGGCAGGGGAAACGTTTCAAGGACACCCTCAGAGCCTCCTTGATAAAAGTGCAACATCCCCACCGACATCTGGGAATCCCTGGCCAAAGACTGCCCTAAGTGGATGAAGAGCATCCGGGAGGGCGCTGAGTATTATTTATAGAAGAATTCCACGAGGCTGTGTACTGTGAGCTAAAACTAGTGTGACCTCAGTCTTCTTTATTACAACTCCAAAGTGCCTAAACAACAGGGCAGCCAACTTTTTATATCAGCCCTGCATGAGGGTGAAGGTGACCATTAGGACTCCAACAGTCGCGCCCTCTGATGGCAAGTATTACACAGTTACATACATAACATCACTTCCCCCCCAAGGTCTTCGGTACAAGTTATTTACAAGTTGAGGCAATCCAGGGCCCTTCGCTCCCTGGTTGATCGTCTAAGTTCAAACCCTGGCATGGGTGAGTTGGTCGGACCGTTGCTGCACTGCAGCGTGGCTGGTCCGACAGGACTATCAGGAATGGTGGGTTCATCCTCGTGATTGACAGCGAGGTCGATTGCTGGTTGGGTGTGTGCTGGTGGATCGTCGATGGTGATGTCCTCTTCAAATTGTTCCTGGTTGTCAGTAAATCACAATTTAGTCTGATCTATATGCTTTCTACACTTCTGGCCATTTAACAGTTTGACTATAAACACCCTATTCCCCTCCTTGGCCAAAACAGTGCCAGCAACCCACTTAGGACCATGACTGTAATTCAGGATAAACACAGGGTCGTTATCAATGTCATGTGATACCACCGTGCGATCGTGGTACATGTTCTGCCGGTGTTGCAGGGTTTCCACATGATCATTTAGATCCAGGTGGACTAGGGAGAGCCAGGTTTTGAGGGCTCTCTTCAACAATTCTGCCGGGGGAACCCCGGTGAGCGAGTGAGGTCATGTCCGGTAACTGAACAGAATGCGAGACAAGCGGGTCTGCAGGGAGCCGTCCATCGCTCGTTTCAGGCTCTGCTTGATTGTTTGGACTGCCCGCTTCGCTTGACCGTTGGACGCGGGCTTGAATGGAGCAGACCTGACATGCTTGATGCCATTGTGGGTCATAAATTCGTTGAATTCCGAGCTGGTGAAACACGGTCCATTGTCACTGACAAGGACGTCAGGCAGGCCATGGGTGGCGAACATGGCCCGGAGGCTTTCAATGGTGACTGTGGATGTGCTGGATGACATGATTACGCATGCAATCCATTTGGAATAAGCGTCCACTACTGCAAAAAACATCTTTCCGAGAAAGGGGCCGGCAAAGTCTACGTGGATCCTGGACCACGGTTTGGAGGGCCATGACCACAGACTCAGTGGAGCCTCCCTTGGTGCATTGCTCAGTTGCGAGCAAGTGTTGGACTGCTGCACCAATGACTCCAAGTCCGAGTCAATGCCGGGTCACCAAACATGCGACCTGGCAATTGCCTTCATCATGACGATGCCTGGATGGGTTCTGTGTAGGTCGTGTATAAACGTTTCCCTGCCTTTTTTTGGCAAAACCACGCAATTACCCTACAAGAGACAATCTGACTGGATGGACATTTCATCTTTGCGTCAGTGAAACAGTCTAATTTCATCTTGCACTTCCCTGGGAATGGCCGACCAGTTCAATATTTTGCGAGTGATAGCCCAGGATCCTGGCTGGTCCAGGTCCTGATCTGGCGAGCCGTGACAGGTGACCCCTCGCTCTCAAAAGCATCCATGACCAGTAGCAAATCTGCGGGCTGCACCATTTCAACCCCGGTAGTGGGTAATGATAGCCGGCTGAGAGCATCGGCACAGTTTTCAGTGCCTGGTCTGTGGCGGATAACATAGTCATAAGAGGATAATGTTAGTGCCCATCTTTGGATGTGGGACGAAGCATCCTCTCTGAAAGCAGTGAAATGAGCGGCTTGTGGTCAGTTTCAAGCTCAAACTGCAGTCCAAATAGATATTGGTGCATTTTCTTAATCCCATATACACATGCTAATGCCTCTTTCTCGAACATACCTATAGGCTCTTTCAGCCTTAGACAGACTTCTAGATGCATATCTAGATGGAGTTTGCCCGATACATTGGCTTGCTGTAACACATTGCCGACCCCATATTTTGAGGCGTCACAAGCTAGCACTAAACGTTTACATGGGTCATAGTGTACAAGCAACTTATTTGAACAAAGTAGGTTCCTGGCCTTCTCAAATGCTGTGTCTTGAGATTTTCCCCAAACCCAGTCATCATCCTTGCGTAGCAACATGTGCAAAAGCTCTAGCAAAGTGCTCAACCTGGGTAAAAAGTTACCGAAATAGTCGAGGAGTCCCAGGAACAAGTGCAGCTCCATCACATTCTGGGGTCTGGGCGCATTCTTGATGGCCTCTGTCTTTGAGTCCGTAGGCCTTATGCTGTCTGCTGCAATCTTTCTCCCCAAAAATTTGACTTCTGGCGCCAGGAAAACGCACTTGGAATGTTTCAGCCTGAGTCCCACTCTGTCTAGCGACTTAGAACCTCTTCCAGGTTGTGCAGGTGTTCGATGGTGTCACGACCGGTGATCAGGATGTCATTTTGAAACACGATGGTGTGCGGAACAGATTTTAACAAATTCTCCATGTTTCTGTGGAAAATGGCTGCAACCGAGCGAATCCCAAAAGGGCATCTGTGGTATATGTGCGTGTTTATGCGCGTCAGTCTTTTCGAAGATTCAGCCAGCTCCTGTGTCATGTAGGTGGAGGTTAGGTCCAACTTGGTGAACGACTTCCCCCCCCACTAGCATTGCGAACAGGTCATCTGCCTTGGGTGGCGGGTACTGGTCCTATAACGAGACTCCGTTGATCGTCTCCGCAGATTCTGACCGTGCCATCGCTTTTCAAAACCGGAACAATTGGACTGGCCCATTCGTTGAACTCAACTGGCGATATGATTCCCTCACGTTGGAGTCTGTCCAGTTCGATTTCGACTTTCTCCCTCATCGTGTGCAGAACCACCCGAGCCTTGTGATGGACGGGCTGTGCATCAGGGCCTAGATGGATCTGCACTTTGACAACTTCACAGGTGCCAATGCCTGGTTCGAATAGCGAGAGAAACTTGCTCAGCACTTGAACGTGGCGTCAACCACTGAAGATAGTGCTCTGATGTCGTTCCAGTTCCATCTAATCTTTTCTAGCCAGCTTCTGCCGAATAGGGTTGGGCCATTGCCTGGAACAATCCACAATGATAAGTCATGCACAGCTCCATTATATGATACCTTAACTGCCGTACTTCCAATGACTGATATGAGCTCTTTGGTGTAGGTACGCAGCTTTGTATTAATCAGGCTCAGTTTGGGCCTTTGTGCCTTATTGCCCCACAGTTTCTCAAAAGCCTTCTGGCTCATTATTGACTGACTCGCACTCGTGTCCAACTCCATGGGTACTGGAACTCCATTTAATTTGACTTTCAGCATTATAGGAGGGCTTTTGGTGGTGAAGATTTGTACCCCATACACTTCTTCCTCGGGTTGATTAGCCTGTGTTGCGTGATCCGCGCCAGATCGATCATCCTCTGCCACGTGGTGTATTGCAGCACGTCTGCACATTCGCTGGAGGTGCCCTATCGTTGCGCAGCCTTTGCACACGTAGTGCTTGAATCGTCATTGATAGGCCCGATGATTACCCCCGCAGCGCCAACAAGGTGCTAATGGATTCACATTCACCCCCCGATGGCGAACTTTGAGTCATCACAGGTCTTGCAGTCGCAGATGTATAGGCCCTGCCATATGCAGTTCTGCCTGCTAGCGACGTTATTTTATGCACAGTACTTGCCATTGACCTTCTATGCTGAGAAGATATCTGTTTGGTGTTATCGTCCGTGGACATGCATGCCTGAGTGATTGTGATGGCCCTGCTCAGATCTAGGGTTTCAGCAGCCAGCAGCTTTCGAAGAATGACCTCGTGGCTGATGCCAAGCACAAAAACGTCCCGCAGCATTTCCCCCAATGCAGCTCTGAAATCGCAAGGTCCAGCGAGACGTCTCAAGTCGGCGACATAGTCTGCCACGTCCTGGCCCTCTGAGCGATGGTGCGTATAGAAACGATACCTGGCCAAGAAGATACTCTCCTTCGGATCACCCTCTGGTGGCAAGTATTACACAGTTACATACATAATGCTGACCAGCGTACACAACTCTGTGTATTCCTTCTCCGTTGGTTTTGTCGGTGCGAGCAGTTTCTTGATGAGGCCGTATATTTTAGATCCACAAACAGTGAGGAGGATCGTCCTGCGCTTGGCTGCGTTAATGACTCCGTCCAGCTCGCTGGCCACGAAGTACCGGTCGAGACGCTCGACGAAGGCTTCCCAATCTTCACCCTCTACGAATCTCTCTAATATTCCGACAGCAGCCATGGTTGCATGAAGGTTCGTATTCTGTTACTCGTCGCCAGTTATTATGTATAGAAGAACTCCACGAGGCTGTGTACTGTGAGCTAAAACTAGCGTGACCTTAGTCTTCTTTATTACAACTCCAGAGTGCCTAAACAACATGGCGGCCAACCTTTTATACCGGCGCTGCACGAGGTTGCAGGTGACCATTAGGACTCCAACAGTCACGCCCTCTGGTGGCAGGTATTACACAGTTACATACGTAACACTGAGCACCTCGAGTCGCGTCACCGAGAGCATGCAGAAAACAAGCGCAGGCAGCGATAACAGCGTGCGGCAAACCAGACTCCCCACCCACCCTTTCCTCCAACGACTGTCTGCCCCACCTGCGACAGAGACTGTAATTCTCGTATTGGACTGCTCAGTCACCTGAGAACTCACTTTTAGAGTGGAAGCAAGTCTTCCTCGATTTCGATGGACTGCCTATGATGATTACTTTTACATTTATTGAATCAGATACAACTTTACAACACAGAAGAATCATTCAGCCTATCGCGCATGTACTGGCTCACTCCACCTCCTGAGGCTTCCGATCTCTGCCCTCTACCCCCGAGGCCTCCGATCTCCTCCACCACCGACCAATCAGATCCTTCCTTCCCTCTTTTCCGCCCCCGATTGCATCCTCGTGTTGAAGAGCTACCCACCCGACAGCCAGCCAGATTCTCAGAACCTGATGAAAGGTCATCGCACTGAAGCGTTCACTCTGTTTCTCTTGCCACAGATGCTGCCTGACCTGCTGAGTATTTCCAGCATATTCTGTTTTTAACTCAGTTTTTCTAATCTCTTTTCATAACTAAAGCCACTCATGCCTGGTATTATCTTAGTGAATTTCTTCTGCATCCTCTCCATAGCCCTGAAATGCTTCCTAAAATAATGGACATGGTATTCTAACTGTGGCCTAACCAATGATTGAATAGGTTCGGTGTAATGAGACAGGATTAATAAATAATCTCCTAGTAAAGGATCTTCTTGGAATGAGTGATCATAGCATGATTGAATTTCAAATTCAGATGGAGGGTGAGAAAGTTGGATCTCTAACCAGCCGTACTCTTAAATAAAGGAGACTATGAAGGTATGAGGGCAGAGTTGGCTAAAGTGGACTGGGAAAATAGATTAAAGTGTAGGACGGTTGATGAACAGTGGTGTACATTTAAGGAGATATTTCACAACTCTCAAGAAAAATATATTCCAGTGAGGAGAAAAGGGTATAAGAGAAAAGATAGCCATCCATGGCTAACTAAAATCTGCAAAATCTAAAATCTAAAGGACACAAAAAATCTGCAAAAAGACTTAGACAGGCTAAGTGAATGAGCAAAAATTTGGCAGATGGAGTGTAATGTTGGAAAGTGTGAGGTCATGCACTATGGCATAAAAAAAATCAAAGAGCAAGTTATTATTTCAATGGAGAAAGATTGCAAAGTGCCACAGTGCAGCGGGACCTGGGGGTACTTGTGCATGAAACACAAAAGGATAGTATGCAGGTACAGCAAGTGATCAGCAAGGCCATTATTGCAAAGAGGATGGAGTATAAAAGAAGGGAAGTCTTGCTACAGCTATATAAGGTATTGGTGAGGCCACACCTGGAATACTGCGTGCAGTTTTGGTTTCCATATTTACGAAAGGATATACTTGCTTTGGAGGCACCTCAGAGAAGGTTCACTAGATTGATTCCGTGGATGAGGGGGTTGATTTATGAGGAAAGGTTGAGTAGGTTGGGCCTCTACTCATTGGAATTCAGAAGAATGAGAGGTGATCTTATCGAAACGTATAAGATTATGAGGGGGCTTGACAAGGTAGGTGCAGAGAGGATTTTTTGAGAATGTAACTAGCAGAGTGGACAAGGGAGAACCAGTGGATGTGGTGTATTTGGACTTTCAAAACGCTTTTGACAAGGTCCCACACAAGAGATTGATGTGCAAAATTAAAGCACATGGTATTGGGGGTAATGTATTGACGTGGATAGAGAACTGGTTGGCAGACAGGAAGCAAAGAGTAGGAATAAATGGGTCCTTTTAGGAATGGCAGGCAATGACTAGTGGGGTACCGCAATGTTCAGTGCTGGGATCCCAGCTACTTACAATATAGATTAATGGTTTAGACAAACGGATTGAATGTAATATCTCCAAGTTTGCAGATGACACTAAGCTGGGTGGCAGGGTGAGCTGTGAGAAGGATGCTAAGAGGCTGCAGGGTGACTTGGACAGGTTAGGTGAGTGGGCAAATGCATGGCAGATGCAGTATAATGTAGATAAATGTGAGGTTATCCACTTTGGTGGCAAAAACAGGAAAGCAGAATATTATCTGAATGGTGACAGATTAGGAAAAGGAGAGGTGCAACGAGACCTGGGTGTTATGGTACATCAGTCATTGAAAGTACAAGTACTTTTGAAAGTACTGCAGGTACAGCAGGCAATGAAGAAGGCAAATGGCATGTTGGCCTTCATAGCGAGAGGATTTGAGTATAGGAGCAGGGAGGTTTTGCTGCAGTTGTACAGGGCCTTGGTGAAGCCACACCTTGAGTACTGTGTGCAGTTTTGGTCTCCTAATCTGAGGAAGGACATTTTTGCTGTTGAGGGATTGCAGCAAAGGTTCACCAGACTGATTCCCGGGATGGCAGGACTGACATATGTAGAAAGACTGGATCGACTAGGCTTATATTCACTGGAATTTAGAAGATGAGAGGGGATCTCACAGAAACATATAAAATTCTGACGGGATTGGACAGGTTAGATGCAGGAAGAATATTCCCGTTATTGGGGAAGTACAGAACCAGGGGTCACAGTCTAAGGATAAGGGGTAAGCCATTTAGGACCGAGATGAGGAGAAACTTCTTCACTCAGAGAATTGTGAACCTGTGCAATTATCTACCACAGAAAGTTGTTGAGGCCAGTTCGTTAGATATATTCAGAAGGGAGTTATAAGTGGCCCTGATGGCTAAAGGGATCAAAGAGTATGGAGAGAAAGCAGGAGTGGGGTACTGAAATTGCATGATCAGCCATGATCATATTGAATGGTGGCGCAGGCTCGAAGGGCTGAATGGCCTACTCCTGCACCTATTTTCTATGTTTCTATCCTGGATGCCCAGTACAGAGTGCGTTCTTGCCAAATTGGAAATCACCCCCATTATAAGAGTGCTATGAGGCAGCCATCACCCCAGTGTGAAATATCACTGTGTCTCACGTAAACACTGCTATCCACTGGCCATCGGTATCTTTCCAGCAAGCAGTGCGTTCAGGGCAGACCGGACAGGAGCAGTGTGAACTCTAGTGGATGATACCATCCCACTGGACCGGCCTACCTTTTGAACGTCAGGTTTCCAGGGGGCAAACGGGACGTCTGGCCGCCCCTGTCCCCACAGGAAATTCCCACACACTTCTCCTCGGGGCGGAGACCAGGCTTTATTATCATCTGGCGGAGAAACCACCACAGGTTCAGCACTGGCCCTGAGGAAATTCAAGGCCCTTTTACAGCAATACTTTTAAACGCTTTCTGTGCAGTGGTTCTCTACAAATATTAACACACTCCTGTGACCAGCCTATCATAACTTCAAACAATACTTGCAGAAAACATGCACAGAAACAATGCTCGAGGATGTCAACAATACAGAAAAAATAAGAAAGCTAATTACCAGACTGACAGAAGCCTAATGGCCTTGGGGACTCCTGCGATCCCCTCGAGGGTTCGGGTTGGGGAAGCCCAGTTTGAAAATCTATTTTAAAGGAGAAAATCATTTCTAAAATATCTGGATTCTCAGCATTTCAAGAGGTGGGATTGTTACTCACGTTCCTGTTGAATGTGTTTCCAGGTAAGAGTGGTAAAGTCATGCTGCCGCTCAGGAGCTGCTGTGGATGTGGACAAAGCTTTGTTTAGCTCCGCCGTTGCCTGGGTTACGGGACGTCACCAGAGCGCCAGCGCTGGACGTTCGTGCCGCTGGCAAACAAACATTCCGCCATTGAAAAAAGGGCTTTTAGCAAAATCATTTTCTCAAACTCTTGTACCCTCCACCCCAGTTTCAGCTTCTTGCTTGAAATTTCGCGAATCTCGTGTTTAAATCGCAATCTGTTGTTGTAGTATTTATTTGAATGTGTTTCGTTCAAAAAAAGGCGCTTGGATATGCACGCCATCTTGACGAAGGGGTCACAGACCTGAAACGATAACTCTGTTTTCTCTCCACAAATGCTGCCTGACCTGCTGAGTGGTTCCAGCATTTTCTGTTTTTATTTCAGATTCCAGCATCCGCAGTATTTTGTTTTTGTATCTTGAGAAGGTCAGGGTATTCGGTGCCATGGGGCCAGTCTCTTTACTCCCGTCCCTCCAGTGCATTAGACGTTTGGAGCAACAACCTGCATTTATATAGCTTCTTTAAGTCAGAAAAATGTCCCGCGGCCTGATCAGACAAAATGTCGTGCGAGCCAGTGAAGGGAATAATAGGAGAGGTGAAAGGTGGTGTTTAAGGAAAGTTAGACAACAACAACTTGTATTTACATAGCGGCCTTAACGTAGTAAGACATCCCACAACGCTTCACAGGAGCTTATAAAACAAAATTTGACACCGAGCCACATAAGGAGATATTAGGGCATTAGTCAAAGAGGTAGGTTTTAAGGAGGAAAGAGAGGTTTAGGGAGGGAATTCCAGGGCTTGAGGTCTTGGCAACTGAAGGCATTGCCGCCATTAGTGGAGCGATTAAAGCGCGGATGCTCAAGAGGCCAGAATTGGAGGGGTGCAGATATCACGGAGGATTGCAGGGCTAGAGGAGATTACAGAGATAGAGAAGACCGAGGCCATGGAGGGATTTGAAAACAAAGATGAAAATTTTAAAATCGAGGCATTGCTTATCGAGGAGCCAATGTAGGTCAGTGAGCACAGGGGTGATGGGTTAATGAGACTTGCTGCAAATTAGGACACAGCTGAGTTTTGGATGACCTCAAGTTTACAGAGGGTAGAACATGGGAGGCCACCCAGGAGTGCATTGGAATAGTCAAGTCTAGAGGGAACAAAGGCATGGATGATGATTCCAGCAGCAGTGGCGGGTCAGGCGAGGTTACGGAGGTGGAAATAGGCGGTCTTAGTTACGGCATGGATTTGTGGTTGGAAACTCACCTTGGGGTCAAATATAACACTAAGATTGTGAATAGTGTGGTTCCCAGATGTTAAAGAGAAGGATGGAGTCGGTGGCTAGAGAACGTAGTTTATGGCGAGTGTGATATATTCTTTACGACATCACAAACACACACGCTACAAGATAGTTCTACAGGAACTTGTCAACCCTTTTATTGTATTTGCAGTTGCAGTTGCATTACCACAGTAGTCCATGAGGTGGAGCTCTATATTACACTTCTCCCTCTTAATGAAGAAGTAATCATAACAAAATAATCATCATACATAACTTGCATGGTTATGCACAACAAAAGATATGGACTTATTTTGCCATATTTACAAATCAAACATAACCACTGGTTTTCTGTTTTGAAGAGGATACCTTCAGTCTTGAACAGAAATTTCCAAACTTGATGTCAAACTTTGACTCATTCTAGGCTGATCTTGAGAAGAATCTTTCTCCAAGGGCAACCCTTGATTTACATTTGGACTCTACAACTTCAGACTGTTTGTCTGCCTGACTCGGACTCAGACTTAAATTCTGACTTTCTCTTGGACTTGTTTCTAGTACATCTGATGTAGGATTTGCTACTGGTACTCTACTTGTAACAAGACGATCTGACTCATCAGAAATAATCACACCATCCAACTTTCAACTCCTTCCACATCTGTAGATAAAATATGATAATGTGAACAAACCTAACCTGTCCATGAGCAAACATCTTGACCAAATATGTGCGAGAACCACATATCTTCACTACTCTTCCTGGTAACCACTTTAACCATTTATGGTGATGGTTATTCACTCTAACCTTCTGATTCAATTTCACACTTCTCTCTCTTTACCTCTATCATGATTCTCTTTCTGTCTTAATTGTTTCTCCTCTATTGACTGTGCCAGGTTTGGCTTTAACAATGAGAACTGGTTCATGACTGTTGTTTAAGAAACAGCTCAGCTAGTGTTCTACCAGTAGTTGTATGAGGAGTATTACGATAAGCAATTAGAAAATTTGGCAATTTATGGTCCAATAACAACTGTTGTTTCTTTGGATTTGGATGCAACATTTGTTTGATGAGGGCACGTTTTATAATTTGTACAGTGCGCTCTGCTGCACCATTTGAAGCAGGGTGGTACAGTAGAACTTTGGTATGTTTCACACCATTTCACCATTTCTGAACAAAATTGTGTCCCATTATCAGACACAATTTCTTTTGGGAGGCCATATGAAGAATACAATCTTCGCAAATTGTCTAGTGTTTTACTGGTTATTTTCCACATTGGAAACACCTCTACCCATTTCGAATGGCTACCAATCACAATGAACAATTGTTGTCCTTCTAGCTCAGTAAAATCGACACATAATCTTTACCATACCCTGGGAGGCCATTTTCATGGCTGTAATGGTACTGATGGTGGTTTCTTGCTTACCGATTGACATGTTGTACATTGACTAACAATGTTCTCTTATCTTTATCTAAACCTGGCCACCATAAGTAAATGTGTGCAAAACTCTTGGTCAAGCACATTCCCAGGTGCTGGTCATGAAAATCTCGTAAAAATTTGGACCTGAACTTATTTGGAATAACTACTCTTGCACCCCACATGATACAATCTTTATCCACAGACAATTCATTCCTACGAACAAAGTATGGATGTATATCTTTCTCTGATACCTGGTTTGGCCAGCCATTTTCTATGTAATCATACATCTTCGACATAACTGGGTCACATTTGGTTGCTCTACCAATCTCTTCAGCTGTGACTGGCAGTTCATCAATGTATGAAACTGCTCAATTGGGTGTAACTTGTGATGGGGATGGCAACCCAGACATAGCATCAGCATTACTTTCATCAACATTACTTAGATCTACCTTAGAGATAATGTTCTCAGTTTCTAGTCTTTTGAGTTCTTCCTCAACTTTCTCCTTGAGTGCGTATGCTACGAATTGTGGCTTGTAGTAAACTGGTCTAGTGTCCTTCTGTACTCTGATACTCGCCTTAAAGCCTTGGATCAGGCTGCCTGTTTCGCGGAACACTTCCAGATACTGCTTGATGACGTCGGAGGCGGAGCGCCAGGCGAGCGGCCTACAAAAGGCCCACCAGCAGCGTAGGAGAGGCGAGCTTGTGCAGCTGCAGCAGAAAGGCAAAAAAGAAGTAGAGAGAAGTCGAAAGGTGATGTCACAGCCAAGGGGGTAAGTGATTGGCTGCTGATTGGTAAGTAGTTTTTCTTTTGCTTTTCTTTATCAGTAAGTAACCTTTAGCATTGTTGTTGCCCAATTAGGTTAATCTAAGGATAAGTCATGGCAGGAGAGCTCGGACACGTGTTATGCTCCTCCTGTATTATGTGGGAAGTCAGGGACGCTTCCGGTGTCCCTGACGACTACGTGTGCGAGAAGTGTATCCACCTGCAGCTCCTGATGGACCGCATTGCGGCACTGGAGCTGCGGGTGGATTCACTCTGGAGCATCCATGATGCTGTGAATGACGTGAATACCATGTTTAGCAAGTTGGTCTTACCGCAGGCAAAGGGTACACAGCCAGATAGTGAATGGAAAACCAACAGGAAGAGCAGTGCAAGGAAGGTAGTGCAGGGGTCCCCTGTGGTCAACCCCCTGCAAAACAGATACACCGCTTTGGGTACTGTTGCGGGGGATGACTCATCAGGGGAGAGCAGCAGCAGCCAAGTTCACGGCACTGTGGGTGGCCCTGCTGCACAGGAGGGCAGGAAAAAGAGTGATAGTGATAGGGGATTCAATTGTAAGGTGAATAGATAGGTGTTTCTGCAGCCGCAACCGAGACTCCAGGATGATATGTTGCCTCCCTGGTGCAAGGTTCAAGGATGTCTCGGAGCGGGTGCAGCGCAATCTGAAAAGGGAGGGTGAACAGCCAGTTGTCGTGGTACATTTAGGTACCAACGATATAGGTCAGAAATGGGATGAGGTCCGACGAGACGAATTTAGGGAGCTAGGAGTTAAATTAAAAAGTAGGACCTCAAAAGTAGTAATCTCAGGATTGCTACCAGTGCAACGTGCTAGTCAGAGTAGCAATCGCAGGATAGCTCAGATGAATACGTGGCTTGAGCAGTGGTGCAGAAGGGAGGGATTCAAATTCCTGGGGCATTGGAACCGGTTCTGGGGGAGGTGGGACCAGTACAAGCCGGACGGTCTGCACCTGGGCAGGACTGGAAACAATGTCCTAGCGGGGGTGTTTGCTAGTGCTGTTGGGGAGGAGTTAAATTAATATATCAGGGGGATGGGAACCTATGCAGGGAGACAGAGGGAAATAAATGGAGTCAGAAGCAAAAGATAGAAAGGAGAATAGTAAAAGTGGTGGGCAGAGAAACCTAAGGCAAAAAACAAAAAGGGCCACATTACAGCAAAATTCTAACGGGGAAAAGTGTGTTAAAAAGACAAGCCTGAAGGCTCTGTGCCTCAATGCGAGGAGTATTCGGAATAAGGTGGATGAATCAACTGCGCAGATAGCAGTTAACGGATACGATGTGATTGGCATCACGGAGACATGGCTCCAGGGTAACTAAGGCTGGGAACTCAACATCCAGGAGTATTCAGCATTTAGGAAGGATAGACAGAAAGGAAAAGGAAGTGGGATGGTTAAAGAGGAAATTAATGCAATTGTAAGGAAGGACATTAGCTTGGATGATGTGGAATCGGTGTGGGTGAAGCTACGGAATACCAAAGGGTAGAAAACGCTAGTGGGAGTTGTGTACAGGCCACCAAATAGTAGTAGTGAGGTTGGGGACCGCATCAAAGAAGAAATAAGAGATGCGTGCAATAAAGGTACAGCAGTAATCATGGACAACTTTAATCTACATATTGATTGGACTAACCTAACTGGTAGCAATGCGGTGGAGGAGGATTTCCTGGAGTGTATTAGGGATGGATTTCAAGACCAATATGTCGAGGAACCAACCAGAGAGCTGGCCATCCTAGACTGGGTGATCTGCAATGAGAAGGGACTAATTAGCAATCTTGTTGTGCGAGGCCCCTTGGAGAAGAGTGACCATAATATGGTAGAATTATTCATTAAGATGGAGAGTGACAAAGTTAATTTGGAAACTAGGTTCCTGAACTTAAGGAAAGGTAACTTCGACGGTATGAGGTGTGAATTGGCTAGAATAGACTGGCAAAGAATACTTAAAGGGTTGACGGTGGATAAGCAATGGCAAACATTTAAAGATCACGTGGATGAACTTCAGCAATTGTACATCCCTGTCTGGAGTAAAAATAAAACGGGGAAGGTGGCTCAGCCATGGCTAACAAGGGAAATTAAGGATAGTGTTAAAGCCAAGGAAGAGGCATATAAATTGGCTAAAAAAAGCAACAAACCTGAGGACTGGGAGAAATTTAGAATTTAATACAGGAGGACTAAGGGTTTAATTAAGAAGGGGAAAATAGAGTACGGGAGGAAGCTAGCAGCGAACATAAAAACTGACTGCAAAAGCTTCTATAAATATGTACATTGTACATTAATGATTTGGCCAAGGGGATTAAATGTAGTATCTCCAAATTTGCGGATGACACTAAGTTGGGTGGCAGTGTGAGCTGCGAGGAGGATGCTATTAGGCTGCAGAGTGACTTGGATAGGTTAGGTGAGTGGGCAGATGCATGGCAGATGAAATATAATGTGGATAAATGTGAGGTTATCCACTTTGGTGGTAAAAACAGAGAGACAGACTATTATCTGAATGGTGATAGATTAGGAAAAGGGGAGGTGCAACGAGACCTGGGTGTCATGGTACATCAGTCATTGAAGGTTGGCATGCAGGTACAGTAGGCGGTTAAGAAAGCCAATGGCATGTTGGCCTTCATAGCGAGGGGATTTGAGTACAGGGACAGGGAGGTGTTACTACAGTTGTACAGGGCCTTGGTGAGGCCACACCTGGAGTATTGTGTACAGTTTTGGTCTCCTAACTTGAGGAAGGACATTCTTGCTATTGAGGGAGTGCAGCGAAGGTTCACCAGACTGATTCCTGGGATGGCGGGACTGACCTATCAAGAAAGACTGGATCAACTGGGCTTGTAGTCACTGGAGTTCAGAAGAATGAGAGGGGATCTCATAGAAACGTTTAAAATTCTGACGGGTTTAGACAGGTTCGATGCAGGAAGAATGTTCCCAATGTTGGGGAAGTTCAGAACCAGAGGTCACAGTCTAAGGATAAGGGGTAAGCCATTTAGGACCGAGATGAGGAGAAACTTCTTCACCCAGAGAGTGGTGAACCTGTGGAATTCTCTACCACAGAAAGTTGTTGAGGCCAATTCACTAAATATATTCAAAAAGGAGTTAGATGTAGTCCTTACTACTAGGGGGATCAAGGGGTATGGCGAGAAAGCAGGAATGGGGTACTGAGGTTGCATGTTCAGCCATGAACTCATTGAATGGCGGTGCAGGCTCGAAGGGCCGAATGGCCTACTCCTGCACCTATTTTCTATGTTTCTATGTGAAGAGAAAAAGATTAGTGAAGACAAATGTAGGTCCCTTGCTGTCGGGTTCAAGTGAATTTATAATGGGGAACAAAGAAATGCCAGACCAATTGAACCAATACTTTGGTTCTGTCTTCACGAAGGAAGACACAAATAACCTTCCGAATGTACTAGGGGACAGTGGGTCTAGTGAGAAGGAGGAACTGAAGAATATCCGTATTAGGCAGGAAATTGTGTTAGGGAAATTGATGGGATTGAAGACCGAAAAATCCCCAGGGCCTGATAGTCTGCATCCCAGAGTACTTAAGAAAGTGGCCCTAGAAATAGTGGATGCATTGGTGATCATTTTCCAACAGTCTATCCGCTCTGGATCAGTTCCTATGGACTGGAGGGTAGCTAATGTAACACCACTTTTAAAAAACGAGGGAGAGAGAAAACGGGTAATTATAGACCGGTTAGCCTGACATCAGTGGTGGGGAAAATGTTGGAATCAATCATTAAGGATGAAATAGCAACGCATTTGGAAAGCAATGACAGGATCGGACCAAGTCAGCATGGATTTATGAAAAGGAAATCATGCTTGACGAATCTTCTGGAATTTTTTGAGGATGTAACTAGCAGAGCGGACAAGAGAGAACCAGTGGATGTGGTGTATTTGGACTTTCAAAAGGCTTATGACAAGGTCCCGCACAAGAGATTGGTGTGCAAGATCAGAGCGCATGGTATTGGGGTAATGTACTGACGTGGATGAAGAACTGGTTGGCAGAGAGGAAGCAGAGAATCGGGATAAACGGGTCCTTTTCAGAATGGCAGGCAGTGACAAGTGGAGTGCCGCAGGGCTCAGTGCTGGGACCCCAGCTCTTTACAATGTACATTAATGATTTAGATAAAGGAATTGAGTGTAATATCTCCAAGTTTGCGGATGACACTAAACTTGCTGGCAGTGTGGGCTGTGAAGAGGATGCTCGGAGGCTGCAGGGTGACTTGGATAGGTTAGGTGAGTGGGCAAATGCATGGCAGATGCAGTATAATGTGGATAAATGTGAGGTTATCCATTTTGGGGGCAAAAACACAAAGGCAGATTTTTATCTGAATGGCGGCAGATTAGGAATAGGGGAGGTGCAACGAGACCTGGGTGTCATGGTTCATCACTCACTGAAAGTGGGCATGCAGGTACAGCAGGCAGTGAAGAAGCCAAATGGTATGTTGGCCTTCATAGCTAGGGGATTTGAATATAGGAGCAGGGAGGTCTTACTGCAGTTGTACAGGGTATTAGTGAGGCCTCACTTGGAATATTGCGTTCAGTTTTGGTCTCCTAATCTGAGGAAGGATGTTCTTGCTATTGAGGGAGTGCAGCGAATGTTCACCAGACTGATTCCAGGGATGGCTGGACTGTCGTATGAGGAGAGACTGGATCAACTGGGCCTTTATTCACTGGAGTTTAGAAGGATGAGAGGGGATCTCATAGAAACGTATAAGATTCTGACGGGACTTGATAAGTTAGATGCTGGAAGAATGTTCCCGATGTTGGGGAAGTCCAGAACCAGGGGACACAGTCTTAGGATAAGGGGTAGGCCATTTAGAACTGAGATGAGGAGAAACTTCTTCACTCAGAGAGTTGCTAACCTGTGGAATTCCCTGCCGCAGAGAGTTTTTGATGCCAGTTCATTGGATATATTAAAGAGGGAGATAGATATGGCCCTTACGGCTAAGGGGATCAAGGGATATGGAGAAAAAGCAGGAAAGGGGTACTGAAGGAATGATCAGCCATGATCTTGTTGAATGGCGGTGCAGGCTCGAAGGGCCAAATGGCCTACTCCTGCACCTATTTTCTATGTCGTCTTTTGATGTAAATTTTGTTTCAACGCAAAAAATCTAATTCCAATCCAGCTTCAGTGATCCCAGCCAATTTGTACCTATGAAGGTCGGCTTGTCTCCTCACACTACTAAGAGAGGCAAGCTCTGAAACTGATCTTTATATTTCAACGGTACGGTGATAAGCCCTACCACAGGGATTTGTTCTGCTGAATAGCCTATCTTCAACTTCTCCATCTAAAAATCACTCAACTTGTTGAGACATAGTGATTCTGGTACTACGCTCACGGATGCACCCGTGTTGATTCCATGGGTATCCTTGGTCCTGCAAAGTCTACTTGGATGACAGTACTTTGTGAATCGCTGTTAGGTACCCTTGTGCTCCTGATGACATGTATCTCCAAAACCTCCTTGTCCTGTTGCTTCTCTTCAATGCTATGTAGTCTCTGACGATTGCTACTTCTGTCATTGAATATCGGTTTATTCTTCAGTCAGCATGCCTTCGCAAGATGCCCAGTTTTCTTGCAGAAGAAACACTCTGCCTTCACATATGAACAGCTTTGAGCAATGTGTTGTCCAAGACACTGACAGCACGACTTCAATGCGCTGTTCCCTTGGCCAGTTGATGAGGCCTTGGGGCCCAACTGCCTTTTACTTTTAACCTGTAGGTGATTCACCTTGGTTGTCTGATGGCTGGAAATGGCACTAAATTCTCAGGAGTATTGATCGGTCATATCCATCGACATAGTAGTCTGACAAGCTAAATCAAAAGTCAAGTTAGGGGTTGTCAACAATTTTCTTCTGATTCCTTCATTTTTCATCCCACAAATGAAGTGGTCACGCAATGCTCGGTCCTCAAAGTTTCCAAAATGACAGTGAATGGATAGCTTTTTTAAAGCTACATTGTACTCATTGATACATTCATCATTCAACTGATTTTATGTTCAAAAACGATAACTTTCAGCAATTTCAAGGGGCTCAGGACTGTAGTGCTGTCTCCTTCAGTGACATGTCCTTTGGCTCGACAGGAAGAAGCACATTTTGCAGGGTTTCATACACCTCAGGGCCTGCTTCAGTCAAGAAAATAGTCTATTTTCTTTACAACACCACCCGGTTATGGTTTTCATTATTGGGGACTTTGATAATACTATTTGCAGTGAAAAATATATCTAGCCACTCCACATACGCTCCAAAAGTCTCATGGTCACAATGGAACTCACCCAAGCAGCCTATTATTCCCATAGGCGCGGCCATCTGGACTCTGACAGTTCAGCCAAGTGCGCTTGTAATTTACCTTGGATTTTTAGCGGGGGCCAAAGACAACAGTTTCAATGTTTAACTGATGGTTAATAACTTAGGAATAGTAGGCTATTGAGCTCCTCGAGCCTGTTCCATCTTTCTGATAGATCATGGCTGATGTGTACTTCAACTCCATTTACCTGCCTTTTCCCCATATCCTTTGATACCCTTACCTACCCTTACCTTACAAAACTCTATCCATTTGTTGCAGCAATTTTCAAATGTAATGTATTGTTACTGTTGTGTTTCTGTAAAGCATGCACTCCCATGTTTCGCCACCAGGGAGCGCATCCCCTGCAGTCCCAAGGGATCCCAGCATCCCTTTGGAGCACTGTATATAAGCCGGCCCCTAAGGCCTGTTCCTCACTCTGGAGTGTCTTATTAAAGACAGAGGTCACTGTCACTTTAACCTCCCTGTGTGCAGTCTCATCTGTGTTAGGAACACAATAACTGGCGACAAGTATACGAATCCAACGCAAAATGCAGCAAGCTGTGGGCATCCTGGAGAAGTTCTCAGAGGGTGAGGACTGGGAAGCCTATGTTGAACGGCTAGACCAGTACTTTGTAGCCAATGAGCTGGACGGTGAAGGAAGCGCTGCATAAAGGAGAGCGGTCCTACTCACGGTCTGCGGGGCACCAACCTACAGCCTCATGAAGAATCTTCTGGCTCCGGTGAAACCCACAGATAAGTTGTATGAGGAGCTTTGTCACGGGTTCGGGAGCATCTTAACCAGAGGGAGAGCGTGCTGATGGCGAAGTATCGGTTCTACACGTGCCAGTGATCTGAAGGACAGGAAGTGGCGAGCTACGTCGCCGAGCTAAGGCGACTTGCAGGACAATGTGAGTTTGATGGCTACCTGGAGCAAATGCTCAGAGACCTTTTTGTACTGGGCACTGGCCACGAGACCATCCTACGAAAACTTTTGACTGTAGAGACACCGACCCTCAGCAAGGCCATTGCGATAGCACAGGCGTTTATGTCCATCAGTGATAACACCAAACAAATCTCTCAGCACACAAGTGCGAGCAATGTTCATAAATTAACTGGAACTGTGTTTGCGAGCAGAAATGTAATGGGCAGAAACCACAAGTCTGCAACTGCCAGCAGGCCTCAGGTGACCCAGATGACTCAGAGTCCGTAACAAAGGATGAATGCAAGGCAATTCACACCTTGTTGGCGTTGTGGAGGCTTCCATTCAGTCTATTCATGCCGCCTCAAAGGGTATGTTTGCAAGAGCTGTGGAACAATGGGGCACCTCCAACGAGCTTGCAGACGAGCTGCAAGCTCTGCAAAACCTGCTAACCACCACGTGGCAGAGGAAGATCGGTTCATGGTGGATCAAAGCAATTTCGAGATTCAGAGAAAGGAGGCAGATGCTGAACTATACGGGTGCACACATTTTCGATAAAATGTCCACCTATAATGCTAAATGCAAAATTGAATGGCTTACCCGTAGCCATGGAACTGGTGCTAGCCAATCCAAGATGTTTGAGAGACTGTGGTGCAACAAGGCACTCAGACCAGCCCTGAGCTCCATCCACACGAAACTAAGAACATACACCAAAGAGCTTATCATTGTCCTGGGCAGCGCCATGGTCAAGATTACCTACGAGGGCACGGTGCACGAACTGCCACTCTGGATTGTCCCGGGCGATGGCCCCACACTGCTTGGAAGGAGCTGGCTGGGCAAAATCCGCTGGAACTGGGATGACATCCGAGTGCTATCACATGTCGATGAGGCCTCATGTACCCAGGTTCTTAACAAATTTCCTTCCCTTTTTGAGCCAGGCATTGGAAATTTTTCCGGGGCGAAGGTGCAGATCCACTTGGTCCCAGAGGCACGACCCATCCACGACAAGGCGCGAGCGGTACGTCACATGATGAGGGAGAGAGTGGAAATCGAGCTGGACAGGCTGCAACGCGAGGGCATCATCTCCCCAGTGGAACTCAGCGAGTGGCCCAGCCCGATTGTTCCAGTATTCAAAACTGATGGCACGGTCAGGATTTGCGGCGATTAAAAAGTAACTATTAATCATTTCTCGCTACAGGACCAATACCCGCTACCTAAGGCAGACGACCTATTTGCGACGCTGGCAGGAGGCATGACGTTCACCAAGCTCGACCTGAATTCGGCCTACATAACGCAGGAGCTGGAGGAGTATTCGAAGGGCCTCAACTGCATCAATACGCACAAGGGACTGTTCATCTACAACAGATGCCCATTGGAATTCGGTCAGCTGCAGCGATCTTCCAGAGAAACATGGAAAGCCTACTCAAGTTGGTACCACGTATGGTGATTTTTCAGGACGACATATTGGTCACGGGTCGGTACAGCGTTGAGAACCTACAAAACCTGGAGGAGGTCCTCCAGCGACTGGATCGCGTAGGGCTGCGGCTGAAGAGGTCAAAATGCGTCTTCATGGCAACAGAAGTGGAGTTTTTGGGGAGAAAGATTGCGGCGGATGGCATTCGGCCCACAGACACCAAGACGGAGGCTATCAGGAACGCGCCCAGGCCACAGAACATCATGGAGCTGCGGTCGTTCCAGGGACTCTTCAACTATTTTGGTAAGTTCCTACCGGGGTTAAGCACCCTCTTAGCGCCCCTAAATGTGTTATTGCGTAAGCATAAGAACATAAGAACATAAGAATTAGGAACAGGAGTAGGCCATCTAGCCCTTCGAGCCTGCTCCGCCATTCAACAAGATCATGGCTGATCTGGCCATGGACTCAGCTCCACTTACCCGCCTGCTCCCCATAACCCTTAATTCCCTTATTCGTTAAAAATGTATCTATCTGTGACTTGAATACATTCAATGAGCTAGCCTCAACTGCTTCCTTGGGCAGAGAATTCCACAGATTCACAACCCTCTGGGAAAAGAAATTCCTTCTCAACTCGGTTTTAAATTGGCTCCCCCGTATTTTGAGGCTGTGCCCCCTAGTTCTAGTCTCCCCGACCAGTGGAAACAACCTCTCTGCCTCTATCTTGTCTATCCCTTTCATTATTTTAAATGTTTCGATAAGATCACCCCTCATCCTTCTGAACTCCAACGAGTAAAGACCCAGTCTACTCAATCTATTATCATAAGGCAACCCCCTCATCTCCGGAATCAGCCTAGTGAATCGTCTCTGTACCCCCTCCAAAGCTAGTATATCCTTCCTTAAGTAAGGTGACCAAAACTGCACGCAGTACTCCAGGTGCGGCCTCACCAATACCCTATACAGTTGCAGAAGGACCTCCCTGCTTTTGTACTCCATCCCTCTCACAATGAAGGCCAACATTCCATTCGCCTTCCTGATTACCTGCTGCACCTGCAAACTAACTTTTTGGGACTCATGCACAAGGACCCCCAGGTCCCTCTGCACCGCAGCATGTTGTAATTTCTCCCCATTCAAATAATATTCCCTTTTACTGTTTTTTTCCCAAGGTGGATGACCTCACACTTTCCGACATTGTATTCCATCTGCCCAACCTTAGCCCATTCGCTTAACCTATCTAAATCTCTTTGCAGCCTCTCTGTGTCCTCTACACAACCTGCTTTCCCACTAATCTTTGTGTCATCTGCAAATTTTGTTACACTACACTCTGTCCCCTCTTCCAGGTCATCTATGTATATTGTAAACAGTTGTGGTCCCAGCACCGATCCCTGTGGCACAACACTAACCACCGATTTCCAACCCGAAAAGGACCCATTTATCCCGACTCTCTACTTTCTGTTAGCCAGCCAATTCTCTATCCATGCTAATACATTTCCTCTGACTTCACGTACCTTTATCTTCTGCAGTAACCTTTTGTGTGGCATCTTATCGAATGCCTTTTAGAAATCTAAATACACCACATCCATCGGTACAGCTCTATCCACCATGCTCATTATATCCTCAAAGAATTCCAGTAAATTAGTTAAACATGATTTCCCCTTCATGAATCCATGCTGCGTCTGCTTGATTGCATTATTCCTGTCTAGATTTCCCGCTATTTCTTCCTTAATGATAGTTTCAAGCATTTTCCCCACTACAGATGTTAAACTAACTGGCCTATAGTTACCTGCCTTTTGTCTGCCCCCTTTTTTAAACAGAGGCGTTACATTAGCTGCTTTCCAATCCGCTGGTACCTCCCCAGAGTCCAGAGAATTTTGGTAGATTATAACGAATGCATCTGCTATAACTTCCGCCATCTCTTTTAATACCCTGGGATGCATTTCATCAGGACCAGGGGAGTTGTCTACCTTGAGTCCCATTAGCCTGTCCAGCACTACCTCCCTAGTGATAGTGATTGTCTCAAGGTCCTCCCTTCCCACATTCCTGTGACCAGCCATTTTTGGCATGGTTTTTATGTCTTCCACTGTGAAGACTGAAGCAAAATAATTGTTTAAGGTCTCAGCCATTTCCACATTTCCCATTATTAAATCCCCCTTTTCATCTTCTAAGGGACCAACATTTACTTTAGTCACTCTTTTCCATTTTATATATCTGTAAAAGCTTTTACTATCCGTTTTTATGTTTTGCACAAGTTTACCTTCGTAATCTATCTTTCCTTTCTTTATTGCTTTCTTAGTCATTCTTTGCTGTCATTTAAAATTTTCCCAATCTTCTATTTTCCCACTAACCTTGGCCACCTTATACGCATTGGTTTTTAATTTGATACTCTCCGTTATTTCCTTGGTTATCCACGGCTGGTTATCCCTTTTCTTACCGTCCTTCTTTTTCACTGGAATATATTTTTGTTGAGCACTATGAAAGAGCTCCTTAAAAGTCCTCCACTGTTCCTCAATTGTGCCACCGTTTAGTCTGTGTTTCCAGTCTACTTTAGCCAACTCTGCCCTCATCCCACTGTAGTCCCCTTTGTTTAAGCATAGTACACTCGTTTGAGACACTACTTCCTCACCCTCAATCTGTATTACAAATTCAACCATACTGTGATCACTCATTCCGAGAGGATCTTTTACTTGGAGATCGTTTATTATTCCTGTCTCATTACACAGGACCAGATCTAAGATAGCTTGCTCCCTTGTAGGTTCTGTAACATACTGTTCTAAGAAACAATCCCGTATGCATTCTATGAATTCCACCTCCAGGCTATCCCGTGCGATTTGATTTGACCGATCCATATGTAGGTTAAAATCCCCCATGATTACTGCCGTTCCTTTTTCACATGCCTCCATTATTCCCTTGATTATTGTCCGCCCCACCGTGAAGTTATTATTTGGGGGCCTATAAACTACTCCCACCAGTGACTTTTTCCCCTTACTATCTCTAATCTCCACCCACAATGATTCAACATGTTGTTCATTAGAGCCAATATCGTCTCTCACAACTGCCCTGATATCATCCTTTATTAACAGAGCTACCCCACCTCCTTTCCCTTCTTGTCTATCTTTCCAAATTGTCAGATACCCCTGTATGTTTAATTCCCAGTCTTGGCCACCCTGCAACCACGTTTCTGTAACGGCCACCAAAGCATACCCATTTGTAATGATTTGTGCCGTCAACTCATTTACTTTATTTCGAATGCTGCGTGCGTTTAGGTAGAGTGTTTTAATACTAGTTTTTAAACCATGAGTTTTACTTTTGACCCCTCCTGCAGCCCCTTTATATTCAGTGGCCCTTTTTGTTTTTTGTCTTGGGTTTCTCTGCCCTCCACTTTTACTCATCTCCTTTCTGTCTTTTGCTTTTGTCTCCTTTTTGTTTCCCTCTGTCTCCCTGCATTGGTTCCCATCCCCCTGCCATATTAGTTTAACTCCTCCCCAACAGCACTAGCAAACACTCCACCTTGGACATTGGTTCCAGTCCTGCCCAGGTGCAGACCGTCCAGTTTGTACTGGTTCCACCTTCCCCAGAACCGGTTCCAATGCCCCAGGAATTTGAATCCCTCCCTGCTGCACCACTGCTCAAGCCACGTATTCATCTGAGCTATCCTGCGATTCCTACTCTGACTAGCACGTGGCACTGGTAGCAATCCTGAGATTACTACTCAGGTGAGAACAGAGTATGGAAAAAAAACCAAATAATTGCTTTTGAGAAAGCCAGAAACATTTTATGCTCCAACAAGCTGCTTGTATTGTATAACCCGTGTAAAAGACTTGTGCTGGCATGTGATGCGTCGTCGTACGGAGTCATGTGTGTATAAGAACAAGCTAACGTTGCGGGGAAGTTGCAACCTGTCGCCTATGCCTCCAGGAGCTTGTCTAAGGCCAAGAGGGCCTACAGCATGATTGAGAAAGAGGCATTAGCGTGTGTGTTCGGGGTAAAGAAAATGCATCAGTACCTGTTTGGCCTCAAATTTGAGCTGGAAACCGATCACAAGCCCCTCATATCCCTGTTCGCTGAAAACAAGGGGATAAATACTTATGCCTCAGCCCGCACACAAAGGTGGGCACTCGCGCTATCAGCATATAACTATACTGTCCGCCACAGGCCAGGCACCAAGAACTGTGCGGATGCACTCGGTCGGCTACCATTGCCCACCACGGGGGTGGAAATGGCGCAGTCTGCAAACTTGTTGATGGTCGTGCAGCCCGCAGACTTGTTGATGGTCATGGAAGCATTTGAAAATGATAAATCACCTGTCACGGCCCAATAGATTAGGACTTGGACCCGCCAAGATCCTTTGCTGTCCCTAGTAAAAAAAACTGTGTACTGCATGGGAGCTGGGCCAGCATCCCCATTGAAATGCAAGAGCAAATCAAGCCATTCCAGCGGCGAAAGGACGAGCTGTCCATTCAGGCAGACTGCCTGTTGTGGGGTAATCGCGTAGTGCTACCCAAAAAGGGCAGGGAGACGTTCATCTCGGATCTCCACAGCACACACCCGGGTATGGTAATGATGAAAGCAATAGCCAGATCCCACATGTGGTGGCCCGGTATCGATTCTGATTTAGAGTCCTGTGTACGGCAATGCAGCGTGTGTGTTCAGTTGAGCAACGCGCCCAGAGAGGCACCACTAAGTTTGTGGTCCTGGCCCTCTAGACCATGGTCGAGGATCCATGTCGACTATGCGGGCCCGTTCCTCGGTAAAATGTTCCTGGTGGTGGTGGATGCTTTTTCAAAATGGATTGAATGTGAAATAATGTCGGGAAGCACCGCCATCACCAGCATTGAAAGCCTGAGGGTCATGTTTGCCACCCACGGCCTGCCTGGCATACTGGTCAGTGACAACGGGCCATGTTTTACCAGTGCCGAATTTAAAGAATTCATGACCCCCAATGGGATCAAACATGTCACCTTGGCCCCGTTTAAACCAGCCTCCAATGGACAGGCAGAGTGGGCAGTACAAACAATAAAACAGAACCTCAAACGAGTCACAGAAGGCTCACTCCAAACCCGCCTGTCCCGAGTACTGCTCAGCTACCGCACGAGACCCCACTCGCTGACAGGGGTGCCCCCTGGCTGAGTTACTCACGAAAAGGACACTTAAAATCAGACTCTCACTGGTTCACCCCAACCTGCATGATCAGGTAGAGAGCAGGCAGCAGCAACAAAATGTAAACGATGGTCACGCCACTGTGTCACGGGAAATTGATCTAAATTACCCTGTGTATGTACTAAGCTATGGACATGGTCCCAAGTGGATCGCGGGCATGGTGATAGCTAAAGAAGGGAGTTGGGTGTTTGTAGGCAAACTAGACAATGGACAAATTTGCAGAAAGCACCTGAACCAAACGAGGCTGCGGTTCACAGACTGCCCTGAACAACCCACAGCAGACACCACCTTTTTCGAGCCCACAACACACACCCAAAGGATCAACGACACCACCCCGGTCCAGGAAATCGAACCCATCATGCCAACAGCCCAGCAAGGCCAGGCTCACCCAGCAGCCCTGCAGGGCCAACAACACGCCAGCCCAGTGAGGGCACAGCCAACACACCCGAACTGACATTTGTACCGAGGTGGTCCACCAGGGAAAGAAAGGCTCCCGACCGCCTCACCTTGAAAATAGTTTTCACTTTGATTTTGCGGGGGAGTGATGTGTATCTGTAAAGCATGCACTTCCATGTTCCGCCACCAGGGCGCGCATCCCTTGAAGTCCCAAGGGATCCCAGCATCCCTTGGGAGCACTGTATATAAGCCGGCCCCTAAGGCCTGTTCCTCACTCTGGAGTGTCTTAATAAAGACTGAGGTCATTGTTACTTTAACCTCCCTGTGTGCAGTCTCATCTGTGTTAGGAACACAATAATTACTACCTGTGTACAAGATACAAAATCACAAATGCCAATCTACAAAATTAAGAGTAACTGACAAAACACCTTCAAAGGCTGATAACTCAAAAACTGAAAAACAACCTGAATAAAGATCTCTGACCAAGGCCACTGAATAAGCTAAATTCTTTTTTATTACATTGGATTTCAAGATTATTATTGGTGTTGGGGATCACATCCCTCATTTCATTTATTTTACCTGTGAAAACTGAAACCCAATGGCTCACCTATGATATATGAAAATAATTACATGTACTTACAATGATATTGCAAGAAAGAAAGACTTGCATTTATATAGCACCTTTCACGACCTCAGGACGTCCCAAAATGCTTTACAGCCAATGAAGTCCTTTTGAATTGAAGTCACTGTTATAATGTAGGAAATGCGGCAGCCAATTTGCACACAGCAAGCTCCCATAAACAGCACAATGATAATGACCAGGTAATCTGTTTTAATGATGTTGAATGAGGGATAAATAGTGGCCAGGACACCAGGGTTATCTCCCTTGCTCATCTTCGAAATAGTGCTATCCATCCACCTTGAGAGTGCAGATGGGATCTTGGTTTAATGTCTCATCCGAAACATGACCTTGTCATAACTTAGGCTGGAGCTAAACCCAATATTTAATTAATTGTATTAATAGAGTAAAAACAACCTAAAGTTCACAAAAGTGTCATTTTTGCAGTGGTTGATTTAGAAATATTTGAAAGGGGAAATGAGTTCTGGTAGTGAAACATTTATTTCCTAAGGGGGTTTTGGGACAAGCCTCACCGCTAGGAAATTTGGATTTCTGACACTTTTTTTTCTGATGGAAAATTTCATGTTCAAGGTTTATAGGCATCACATCAGATTGCATATAAAAGAAATATTTTTGCTGTAAACTTTATTAATAAAGAAGCAGATGATAATAGAAACAATATTTTCCTGCACATTCTCAGCTGCTTACAAGGGCCAACATGAAGGCAACATATCAGTGTGACTTGTCCCATTAACATTTCGATTTGCATCGTACCATCATCTCTTTTGTCTTTTACTATCTCCAGCCTTCCATCCTATCACAAATTTTCACTTTTGTTCTTCACTCCATCCCCTTCCCTGCCTTTGGACTTGCTTAAAACCTGTTATATTTTTAACTTTTTTCAGCTCGGATGAAAGGTCAACTCTGTTTCTCTCTCCACAGATGCTGCCTGACATGCTGAGTATTTCCAGCATTTTCTGTTTTTATTTCAGATTTTGAGCATCCACTGCTTTTGCTTTTGTACCAGTGTGACAGCAGTTTCTTTGAAATCTATCCAAACAATGGGAACCGCAAAACAGCTCTGCTCCCGAAAAATACAAATTACAATTTTTTTTTAAATTCTCAGTGCTTGGAGTTTTGTTTCATAGGCCCCAAGTTTCCACATGATTTGCTCCTGATTTTTAGGAGCAACTGGTGTAGAACGGAGTATCTTAGAAATCGGAATTCTCCACATTTAGTTTCCTCCAGTTCTAGTCAGGTAGAACAGTTTCACTTTGGAACAGAAATTTTTTTTAAAAGGGGGCGTGTCCGGCCACTGACGCCTGATTTCAAAGTTTCCACAGTGAAAACGTACTCCAAACTAACTTAGAATGGAGTAAGTGAAGATTTTTGTACGCTTGAAAAAACCTTGTCTACACTTTAAAAAATCAGGCGCAGGTTACAAATTAGGCGTAGGGAACGAGGTGGGGTGGGGGGGGCGGTGAAGGGAAGTCATTAAATTCTACAATCAATCCTTAGTTATACTTATACAAATATTATACAAATAAATCCAACCTGAATAAAAATTTATAAGCAAAGAAAAGATTAAATAAACCATGTTCCTACCTGTGTGAAAGTGCTTCAGGCAGGCCTTTCAGGCAGTGTGTCGACGGCAGCGGCAGCAAGCAGCCTTCAAGCTGAGCTGCGGTGCTTGAGGCAGGCCTTCATTCCCCGCGAAGATGCAGCACCCGGACGGACTTGAGGCCATTCGGCCATGGGATTGCAGCGGCGTCAGTGGCTGGCCGGGAGCCGAAGAAAGAACAGCAGCAGCCTTCGAGCTGTGAGGGGGACTGACTGAGGCCATTTGGACAGGGAGAGGCAGCCACATCGACATCTTTATATTTAAATTTGCAGAATGGGTGCTGCATTGTCAACACCACATATTATGCAATGGTTTGCTTCCTCATGCAAGAAATTCCTTGTTCTTGGTGGACGTTAATCCATTGCAAAGTTGAATTGGCACTTTTATTTCTCCAAACAAACAGTCCTTAATTTGCAGGCACCGGTTCTGCAAGTTTAGCAGTGAAAAGCTGAACTCACTGATTTCAGCAGGTGATTTATTCAGCAGTGCTGCTAAAAGCACTCCCTCACACACAGAAACATCAAGAAAATTAAAATACAAGCCTTTGCAGGGGTCCAAGAAACAAATCTTCACTTTTTCTGCAGTACTTTTAAAAATGGCCGAGTGCCAATGTTTACTTCAGACTGCGCATGCGCGAACGCTCCAATGCACACGCGCAGGGTTGCCGGCACCAACAAGCCTCATTTCAATTGTACCCACCCCCTCCTACTTACAAAATCGGCGCGAGTGGTAGGCTCCGCCCCCTGTGCACCGCGCCAAGCAGACATCGAGCTCCAAGGAGCTCGAGAATACCGCACTTTTTTCCCGGCGCCGTTTTCGGCGCGAAAAACAGGCGCCCAGCTCTGAGGTGCGCCTTTTTCGCCGCGTGTGGAAACTTGGGGCCTTTATGTCCAGGACATATTGGCCTTGAAATTGCGACCACAAAAATATTTACGAATTTAACTGGTGGTCCCGGATGAACGAAGACTTCTGCTCCGAGGCCTTGATACGCAGCCCAGCACAGAAGCCCACCTGTTCCAGGAGCGTATGTGCAGCCTGGAATCATGTGGGCCAGACCAACCAATGAAAATGCCGTATCCCCATTCACAGTAATGGTGAGTTCCGTTTGTACGGAGATCACTATTTCTATGAATGGGGATACCCCCCCAAAACACACACATTTTAAATAAATAAGAAAAACACTTCATGTATTTAAAATTAATTGAAATTGAATTTAATTAAATAAGAACATAAGAACATAAGAATTAGGAACAGGAGTAGGCCATCTAGCCCCTCGAGCCTGCTCCGCCATTCAACAAGATCATGGCTGATCTGGCCGTGGACTCAGCTCCACTTACCCGCCCTCTCCCCGTAACCTTTAATTCCCTTATTGGTTAAAAATCTATCTATCTGAAATGTTTTAGACAAAAATTTATTTTTTTGAATTAAAAAAAATGTTTTAATTGGGATAAAAATTAACTTACTTTAATGAACAGGGTTTTTAATATAAAAATTATTGATAAAAATTCTATTTTTCTATCTTTTAAAACTCCTACGCTGGTAAAAGCAAGCCTAAGAGTTTTAATGACATTCACTGGGCAGGAGTTGGACAAAAATTAATTCTGTCAGATCGCAAGTGCTGGGTTTAGGAGCATGCGCTTTGCGCACCTAAACCCGGAACTTCCACGACCTCTTGGGGCGTGTGCCCACATCGTACTCACCCAAAGAGGCCGCGATTTCAGGTCCATTATTTTGTCTCCCTTTTTCCCTATCTGCCATAAATTGTCAGTTTTCTTTTTCCAGGTTGTAAACATCCTAACAATCATCTAACTAGGTGAGTAGCACATAATTAAGCATATGGGACACAAAGGTGCAACAAGAAAACAAAGAAAGAAACAAGTAATGATCAGAGCTTTTAAGTAATTCACTCCCTCCCTGGTTGGCTCCTGAAAGCTTGAGCACTGCTTTCCTCACACTGCTATATTGCAGGCCATCCATTACTCAAGAACAAATCTTTTGTCTGCCCTCCCTGAACTATATGTGGTAATGAATGATGTACCATTGAACTGAGCTGCAATACCCTTGTCAAAGTTCCTATAATGGCCATATTAAGGGATATTTTCTAAAACACTTCAAGCTGATGGGTGCCATGTGCATAGCACCAATTCAGAGACCCGAGGGATCCAGGAACAATGAACATGCCCAGTAATGCCTTGTGTACTTTCTGTTCTGCGCTGAAATATCATACATGCACAGAAGAGATAATGCTTAATACATTATGGGACATTTTAAAATTATGAAGAATCAATAAGTTTTTGTTCCGGGCATGAGCAACAGAAACACAGGGTTAGCACTTTTTTTTCCATTCCTCTACCTTGTCAATATTCCCATTGCAGCTTCTTTTGGAACTCAGAATTATTTACTATGCCTCCTATGTTATCATTGTCTGCATATTTGGATACTGCTCCCTCTAGCCCAATATCCAAATCATTGATGTGCACAGAACAGAACACTATGGGACACCAGTTCCCATTTCCAACTGCTCTGAGAAACTGCCCTTAATTGTTACTCTCTGTTTCCTCCCTTCTAATCAGTTTTTAATCCAATTTGCTACTCTCCCTCTAATTCCATACTCCTTAATCCTACACAATATCTGCTGTGTGGTACTTTGTCAAAGGCTTTCTGAAAGTCCATGCACAACCAGCAGGAGCGGATTGTGATGGGTGAATGATTCCTCACTTTGAGAGGTTAAGTCCTTATCCATCTGTGAGGACAGATTCTCGGCTGGCATTAACATATGAATATAAGAACATAAGAACATAAGAGCAGGAGTAGGCCATTTGGCCATCGAGCCTGCTCCACCATTCAATAAGATCATAGCTGATCTGATCATGGACTCAGCTTCACTTCCCTACCCGCTCCCCATAACCCTTGGCTCCCATATTGTTCAAAAATCTGCCTATCTCCACATTAAATATATTCAATGACCCAGCATCCACAGCTCTCTGGGGTAGAGAATTACAAAGATTCACAACCCTCTGAGAGAAGCAATTGCTCCACATCTCCGTTTTAAATGGGCGACCCCGTATTCTGAAACTATGCCCCCTAGTTATAGATTCCCCCACGAGGGGAAACATCCTCTCTGCATCTGCCTTGAATCTTACACATTTCATTAAGATTACCTCTCATTCTTCTAAACTCTAAGGAGTATGTGCCCACCCTACTCAACCTTTCTTCAGAAGACAATCTCTTCATCTCAGGAATTAATCTGATGAACCTTCTCTGAACTGCCTCCAATGCAAGTATATCCCTCCTTCAATAAGGAGATCAAAACTGTACACAGTACTCCAGGTGTGGTCTCACCAATATCCTGTACAGTTGTAGCAAGACTTCCCTACTTTTATACTCCATCCCCCTTGCAATAAAGGCCAACATTCCATTTGCCTTCCTAATTACTTGCTGTACCTGCAAGCTAACTTTTTGCATTTCATGTACAGGGACCCGCCAGATCCCTCTATACCACAGCATTTTGTAGTCTCCATTTAAATAATAATTTGCTTTTTTATTTTTTATTTTTCCTACCAAAGTGTATAACTTCACATTTTTCCACCTCATACCTATCTAGATCCCTTTGCAAATTCTTTGTGTCCTCTTCACAACTTGCTTTTCCACCTATCTTTATATCATCAGCAAATTTGGTTACCTTACACTCGGTCCCTTCATCCAAGTCATTAATATAGATTGTAAATAGTTGAGGGCCCAGCACTGATCCCTGTGGCACCACACAAGTTACAATTTACCAAGCTGAAAATGATCCATTTATCCCAACTCTCTGTTTCCTGTTAGTTATTCATGCTAATATATTACCCCCAACTCCGTGAGCTCTTATCTTGTGCAGTAACCTTTTATGTGGCACCTTATCGAATGCCTTCTGGAAATCCAAATATACTACATCTACTGGTTCCCCTTTATCCTGCTCATTACATCCTCAAAGAACTCTAGCAAATTTGTCGAACATGATTTCCCTTTCATAAAACCATGCTGACTCTGCTTGGCTGTATTAGCATTGGCTAAATGTCCTGCTGCTATTTCCTTAATAATGGACACTATCATTTTCCCAACGACAGATGTTAGGCTAACTGGTCTATAGTTTCCTGCTTTCTGTCTCACTCCTTTCTTGAATAAGGGCATTACATTTGCGGTTTTCCAATCGCTGGGACCTTTGCAGAATCCAGGTAGATTACAACCCATGCATCCACTACCTCTGCAGCCACTTCTTTTAAGACCTTAGTATGCAGGCCATCAGGTCCAGGAAACTTCTCCACCTTTAGTTCCATTAGTTTGCCTAGTACTTTCTAATGATAATGATTGTTTTAATTCACTCGCCACCCTCCATAGAGCCCCTTGATTATCCATTATTATTGGGATGCTTTTAGTGTCTCCTACCGTGAAGACTGATACAAAATATTTGTTCAAAGTCTCTGTCATTTCCCTGTTTCCCATTATTAATTCCCCAGTCTCATCCTCTAAGGGACCAACGTTTACTTTAGCTACTCTCTTCCTTTTTATATATCTGTAGAAGCTCTTACTCTCTGTTTTTATATTTCTTGCTAGTTTACTCTCATAATCTATTTCCTTCTCTTTATTTTTTTTTAGTCGTCCTTTGCTGGTTTCTAAAAACTACAGAACCAGTGGGAAGCTGTTTAACCTACACCGCCTCCAGGCCAGGTCCAAGATCACCCCAACCTCTGTCGTTGAGCTGCAGTATGCGGACGATGCCTGCGTCCGCGCACATTCTGAGGCTGAACTCCAGGATATAGTCAGTGTATTCACTGAGGCATATGAAAGCATGGGCCTTATGCTTAACATCCGTAAGACAAAGGTCCTCCAGCAGCCTGTCCTCGCCGCACAGCACTACCCACCAATCATCAAGATTCACGGTGCGGCCCTCGACAACATGGACCATTTCCCATATCTCGGAAATCTTTTATCAACAAAGGCAGACATTGATGCGGAGATTCAACATCGCCTCCGATGCGCCAGTGCAGCCTTCGGCCGTCTGAGGAAAAGAGTGTTTGAAGACCAGGCCCGCAAATCTACCACCAAGCTCATGGTCCACAGGGCTGTAGAAATACCCGCCCTCTTGTTCATTTATAACCTTCCATTATATCTTGAATTATACTCCGTCCAACAGTGTAGCTACTGTTAGGGGGCCTATAGACTATGCCCACCAGTGATCTTCTGAGCCAATATCATTTCTCACTACTGCACTGATCTTATTATTTATTAACAGATCTACCCCACCTCCTTTTCCTTTCTGTCTATCCTTCCAAATTGTCAAATGCCCCTGAATATTTAGTTCCCAGCCTTGGTCACCTTGCAACCACGTCTCTGTAATGGGAAGAGAGGGAAGTGGCAGAGGCAGCTGAATGGACGGTCTCAATCTTCGAGACAAAGATATTCATGAGCTGCTCACACTTATTGGCGGAGGTGACGGTGGAGGAGTCAGGGGAGCAGGGTTTAAGAAGATGGTTAGCAGTGGAGAAAAGAAGCCGGGGTTTATCTTTGTATTCAAGAATGATTTTGGAGTAGTGAGCAATTTTGGCAGATGAGAGCAGGACCCAATAATGCTTTATGTGGCCCAGCCAGATCTGGCGTTGAATGGCTAAACCAGTTGTCCACCATATCCGTTCAAGTCTGTGTCCCTTGGAGCGAAGATGAGGGCCGTACCAGGGGTAACAGCCAGGGTGAGAGAGAGTGATTGTTTTAATAGGGACTAGGGCTTCAAAGGTGGTGGTGAGGGTGTGGTTGAGCAGATCGGTGGCTGCAGAAATGTCGTGATGAATGGAGAGCCAAAGGCTGGACAGTTGGGATAGTGCAGTTGTAAGAGAGTTGGGAGAGATATTTTTCCAGGGGCTGACACCGAAGGAAGTAGGGTTGGGAGGGAGGGGGTGGGGGGTGCTGGAAGGGGGATCTGGGTGGAGGGTGATACGAGGAAGTGCTCAGAGATGGCCTTATCTGCGATTGACATGATGGGAATAGCGAGGCCACGAGAGATGGCAAGGTCAAGGCAGTGGTCATTAATATGGGTTGGGGAGTTTACATGCAGTGAGAGATAAAGTGAGGATAGCAGAATAGTAAACTCAGAGGAGAGAACTCAGAGGAGAGAGAGCATGATGAATTGAGATGGAGGTTAAAATCACCGAGGACAAGAAGTTGTTAGGTGCAAAGGCTGAGGGAGGAAAGCAGTGAAGATATCTTGGTAATAACATTTTGTGGTACTTGGGTGGGCGGTCGAGAACGAGAATTTTAAATAAGAGGTGAAACGGGTGGAATAAGGTGAGTTGCTCAAAGGAGGAGAAAGTGCCGGAGGAGTAGGGGAACATCAAAGTGTGATTTGGTGATGAGAGCCATATAGTCAGGTGGGGAGGCTTCATTTAAGGGTAAGGTGTCATCACCCCTCAGCCAAATTTCTGTCAGGGCCATGATGTCAATGCAATTATCCACGATAAGCTCATGGATGGCAAGGGCCTTGTTCGCAAGTGAATGGACATTAATGGGCCCTTCATAGTATGCCAAGAGAGATACAGAGGGAAGTTACAAGCTTATCTAAGAGGGAGTCAAGCCCGGGATAGCAGCAGGAGAGTAGGAAGGTCAAAGATTAATGAAGGATTGAGATAGGGATTTTGGAGGGCAGAGCATCTGAGAGAGGAAAGATGAAAGGAGGCATGAAGACAGGAGAGCGTGGTCATGGAGGGATAGAGAGAAAAAGAAAAGGGGGAGAAAAAGTGGAAAAGGAAATGAATGGCTCAGTTCCAAAATATTTGAAACTGCACTTCCAACTCATGCTGTCAAAGGCTTAGATTTCTTTCAATTACACAATTCTAACATGTTTTCTCACCTACTCAAAATATGAAGTGCACCCTTACAGTTAGGCTGGCACATGCTTAGCGGGTTTATGCCAACCCAACAAAGTAATGGATCACTTCAAATTCCTCTTCTTGCTAGTTCCTATGAGTCAATCAGCGACGAAAAAACAGTCACATCTACAACTCTGATGCATAGTACCATCGTAGCCTTGCTACTGTGTGCACAGTCATTCACTTCATATGCTATACATTGTGGGCGAAGGTGCGTTGAATGAAGGTACGGGGCCCAGAAGAACCGAGGGCCCAGGGGCAGCATGGGCCAGCCCACACTGCGATATGTGTGCGCACTAGGTCCATGCAGCAGAGCAGGTCTGTAGTCATCCTGGTTCAACCCTTACCACTGGATAAAGGCCTAGCTCTGTCAAGCCCGTGTGGTGGCTGATGTGCAACGGTCACCACACGTTAAAAAAATCCACGCACAGGCATCTCCGACCCCTTCAATTGGAGTTCAGGACTGGAACTGTTATTGAAACATCTGTGAACTCTTGTGGAAGCAAGTCACCCTCGTTCGAGGGACCGCCTATGATGATGATGCTATACTAAAACATATTTCCTTTCTCCTCGTGTACGGGTCTCCCAAGATAAAGCTGGCACCAAGAAGATGCGGGAAGCAACACAATCTCATGAGGACCTATCTAGTACTGCAAGCACTAGCCCAGATATACCCATTCATGGTAATTAGATAGAAAGAGCCAGGATGGAACACCGGGTGAAGTACTGAATATGAATGAAAGGGAGCAACAGGAGGAAGGGAGGGTTAGAGTCAGATGAGAAGATGGTGTGGGACCCATGGAATTGTACCTAACAGTGCCTGCACACTGAGCTGCATATTAAACAGCAGAAGTGTAGTGGAGCCAAGTTTGCTGATGATACAAAGATGGGTGGGAAAGCAAGTTGTGAGGAGGACAAAAAAAATCTACAAAGGGATATAGACAGGCTAAGTGAGTAGGCAAAAATTTGGCAGATGGAGTATAATGTGGCAAAATGTGAGGTTATCCACTTTGGCAGAAAAATAAAAAAAATTAATTATTATTTAAATGCAGACAAATTGCAAAGTGCTCCAGTACAGAGTTATCTGGGAGTCCTTGTGCATGAAACACAAAAAGTTAGTATGCAGGTACAGCAAGTAATCAGGAAGGCAAATGGAATGTTGGCCTTTATTGCAAGGGGGATGGAATATAAAAGCAGAGAAGTCCTGCTACAACTGTACAGGGTGTTGGTGAGGCCACACCTAGAGTACTGCGTACAATTTTGGTCTCCTTATCTAAGGAGGGATATAAGTGCATTGGAGGCAGTTCAGAGAAGGTTCACTCGGTTGATTCCTGAGATGAAGGGGTTGACTTATGACGGAAGACTGAGAAGGTTGGGCCTGTACTCATTGGAGTTCAGAAGAATGAGATGTGATCTCATTGAGAATATAAGATAATGATGGGGCTCAACAAGGTAGATGCAGAGAGGATGTTTCCACTCATGGGGGAATATAGAACTAGGGGGCACAGTTTTAGAATAAGGAGTCGCCCATTTAAAACTGAGATGAGGAGGAATTTCTTCTCTCAGAGGGTTGTAAATCTGTGGAATTCTCTGCCCCAGAGAGCTGTGGAGGCTGAGTCATTGAATATATTTAAGGTGGAGTTAGACAGATTTTTGAGCAATAAGGGAGTAAAGGGTTATGGGGAGTGGGCAGGGAAGTGGAGCTGAGCTCATGATCAGATCAGCCATGGTCTTATTGAATGGTGGAGCAGACACGAGGGGCTAAATGGCCTACTCCTGCTCCTATTTTTTATGTTGTTATGTTCCCCTAGCCCTCCAGGCCAAATTTCCTCTAAGGTTGCCCTGTGCCCTAGCCTTGAACTCACATTTTTCTCCAATTTTTCTCCGATCTCCCCTCATGATCTCTCCATGCTCATCTTGTCCATGAGACCCACTTCCTGCTTCCTCAATCCTATTCCCACCAAACTGCTGACCACCCAACTTTCTTTTCTGGCTCCCATGTTAACTGACATTGTTAACTGTTCTCTCTCCTCAGGTACTGGCCCCCTCTCCCTCAAATCTGCCGTCATCACCCCTCTCAAAAAAAAAAATATTGACCCCTACGTCCTTGCAAACTACTGCCCCTTCTCCAACCTCCCATTCTTCTCTAAAGTCCTTGAATGTCTCCAAAATCCATGTCCATCTTTCATGGAACTCCATGTTTGAATCCTTCCAATCAGATTTATGTACCTATCACAGTACTGAAATAGCTCTCATCAAAGTCACAAATGACATATTTTATGACTGTGACAAAGTTAAACTGTCCCTCCTCATCCTTCTTGATTTGTCTGCAGCCTTTGACACAGTAGACCACTCTATCCTGCTCCAACACCACTCCACATCGTCCAGCTGGGTGGGACTGCACTCGCCTGGTTCCATTCTTATCTATCTAATTGTAGCCAGAAAATAATCTCCAATGGCTTCTCTTCCCACTCCTGCATCATTACCTCTGGTGTCCCCCAAGGATTTATCCTTGGCCCAATCCTATTTCTCATCTACATGCTGCCCCTTGGTGACATCATCTGAAAACACAGAGTCAGTATACGCTGATGATACCCAGCTCTGCCTCACCACCTATTCTCTTGACCCCTCCGCAGTCTCTAAATTGTGAGACATCTTGTCCGTCTTCCAGTTCTGGATGAGCAGAAACTTTCTCCAATTAGATATTGACAGAAACCATTGTTTTTGGTCCCTGCCACAAACTCCGTTCCCTAGTCACTGACTCCATTCCTCTCACTAACACCTGACTGAGGCTGAACCACACTTCACAACCTTGGTGTCATATATGACCCTGAAATGAGCTTCCGGCCACAAATCTGCTGCATATCTAAGACCGCCTATTTCCAGCTCCGTAATATCGCCCATCTCCGTCCTTGCCTCAGCTCATCTGGTGCTGAAACCCTCATCCATGGCTTTGTTACCTCTAGACTTGACTATTCTAACGCACCTCTGGCTGGCCTCGCACATTCTACCCTACATAAAGTTCAGGTGATCCAAAACTCGCCTGCCCGTGTCCTAACTCGGACCAAGTCCCAATCATCCATCACCCCTGTGTGCACTGATCTACATTGGCTCCTGTTAAGCAACACCTCGATTTCAAAATTCTCATCCTTTTTTCAAATCCCTCCATGGCCTCAGTCCTCCCTATCTCTGTAATCTCCTCCAGCCCCACTACCCCCCGAGATATCTACGCTCCTCTAATTCTGCCCTCTTGAGCATCCCTGAGTATAATCACTCAACCATTGTGGCCGTGCCTTCTGTTGCCTCGGCCCTAAGCTCTGGTATTCCCTCCCTAAACCTTTCTGTCTATCTACCTCCCTCTCCTCCTTTTAGATGCTCCTTAAAACCTATCTCTTTGACTAAGCTTTTGTTCACCTGCCGTAATTTCTCCTTATTTGGCTTGGTGTCAAATTTTTTTCATCTTATAACACTCCTGTGAAGTGCCTTGGGATGTTTTACTACGTTAAAGGCGCTACAGAAATGCAACTTGTTGTTGTTGAAGTTTAAGAAGTAGGAAGTGGAGCATTCTATCTGCCTAGTGCTTGGTGCATGTATACTAAAGGGCTCCCCTTGCTTTTAAAGGACACTCATTGCAATTGCAATTACCTTTGCAATCTCTTTTTTGATCCCAGGAACGATGCACTGAGGAGACAGGGTTCACATAATTGACCACCTCCTGCCATGCTTGCTATTTGGAGGATTTCCATCTATCGTAAAAGTTGATACTTTCTTCAAGGCCAACTCCTCCGATAAAACTTAACTTCACTGAAGGAGCAGTTTTGGGATTTCCATGAGGCATTTTGTCTATTAACAATCTCCAGCAAACTTCTGCCCGACCATCCGCCCACCCCACCTTTTAAGAGTACACCAACTCTTTAAGGGTGCTGCACTTCTTTGTCCACACTCCCACAGGTGAAATAATGTTCCCTCGGCACAGGAAGGGATTATTGAAACTACAAAAATTAGCTGCCTCGAAGAATCTGACAGAGTTGGCCTTCCACTCACCCATCATGGGTGCGCATGAGTGCTGGCCATTTTCTGCCTTGACAGTGGAATCTGTACTAGGCTTCTCACCATTTCCCTATTCACAGGGCTATATCTGTGCTGTTCAAAAGCTATCCATTGAAATCACATGTCAGCAGCCTGAGGGAACTCATCTCCTGATTTTCCTCTATTCTTTCCTTTCTTTGTCTTCAAGGCCGAGATCAAGAGCTCAATGTATGGAATTAAAACTTTGAACTAACCTCACTCTGTGCTATATTGCACTGGAGAACCAATGTTGCCAACCGACTGTTTGCTTTCATCATATTTTTCTGTTTTTACTAAGCTTTGTGTAATGCAGGTTAAAAAAAGCAGTCCATGCTTTCATATTGTGTCAGTGGCGTATGACACAGTATGGAAGCACGGATTGCTTTTCAAGTTCTCCACCATTTTACCCTGCAGAATAACAAACCATCTTCTCAACTCCATGCTTAGCAACTGACCTTTCCGTGTGTACTCTGGCACCCAGAAGAGCAGATATAGGACATTTAACAACGGACTCCCACAGGGTTCTGTCTTAGCACCCATGTTATTCAAAGTTCACACAAGTGACCTTCCCAAAACAGAGTCCCGCAAGTTCATATACATTGATGACATTGCCTTGGCCAGGCAAAATATGAATCTGTCCATCACCGAAGAGACCCTGACCAATGATTTACAGACTTCGGCCAAACCCGCAAAAGACTGTTACCTTGACATTCTACCTCAACACCCATCAAGCAAACCAAGCTTTCAAAGTCTCCTTTAAAACCATGGTAAGCCATGCCAAAAAAATCCTCCTAGTTAGGAGTCACGCTTGATCTGTCATATAGACAACATCTCCAGAACCTTGGGAAGAAACTAAAGAGTAGCAGTCAACTTGATCCAAAACCCGCCGGATCCACCATGGGGAGCAGACACCCAAGCCCTCTGTACGACAGTACTTGCCCCGGTGTACTCTGCAGTGGAGTACTCCTCTTCGGCATGGCTATCAAGTCCGCTTGTCAAATCCGTTGATGTCCAGCTGAATAGCTGAATTCTACTATGAGAATTATCACCGGTATGCTTTTATCGACACCAATATGATGGCTTACACCCTAGGGTCTTGAGAGAGGTGGTTGTAGAAATAGTGGATGCATGGGTTGTAATCTACCAACATTCCCTGAATTCTGGGGAGGACCCAACGGATTGGAAAATCGCAAATGTAACGCCACTATTTAAAAAAGGAGGCAGACAAAAAGCAGGAAACTATAGACCAGTTAGCCTAACATCTGTCGTTGGGAAAATGCTGGGGTCCATTATTAAGGAAGCAGCAGCGGGACATTTGGAAAAGCATAATTCAATCAAGCAGAGTCAGCATGATTTTATGAAAGGGAAATCATGTTTGACAAATTCGCTGGAGTTCTTTGAGGATGTAACGAGCAGCTTGGATAAGGGGGAGCCAGTGGACGTGGTGTATTTGGATTTCCAGAAGACATTCGATAAGGTGCCACATAAAAGGTTATTGCACAAGATAAAAGTTCACGGGGTTGGGGGTAATATTAATGGGCTAGAATTTCCTCTCAAATCGCCCAGTTACCGCCTAGTTACCGCCCATTTTCATAAAAAATGTAAATTACTGCACGTTGCCGTCCATTTCCGCTCCCGATTAGCGCCGGCGGTGTTTTGGGCCTACCATTACCACCGGCGTTGCTGCAAATCGTCTGCCCACTTTGGAGATCCAAAAAAGTCGGAAACTTCACTCCCAGCACTAAATTCTATTAAAATCTGTTTTTTTAAGGCCCGCTACCGCCCGTTAACACTGTGCTAGATACCGCCCATTTCTGGAGTACTCACCTGACTTGGGCCCAGCCTTATGACTCCCTCCATTTTGCTTGCAGCTTCACAGTGGCCCAGAAGATCGTGGATAATCAAGAAAAGCAATTTTTGATACAAAACTTATATGTGCTGTACATGTTAACAAATACGTGAGGTTTCGACAACATGACCATCACTACTATCGTCATCATAGGCAGTCCCTTGAAATCGAGGAAATTTGCTTCCTCTCAAAAAGTGAGTCCTTAGGTGACTGTACAGTCCAATATGGGAATTACAGTCTCTGTCACAGGTGGGACATACAGTCATTGAAGGAAAGGGTGGGTGGGGAGTCTTGTTTGCCGCACATTCCTTCCGCTGCCTGCACTTGATTTCGGCATGCTCTCATCGATGAGACTCGAGGTGCTCAGCGCCCTCCCGGACGCTCTTCCTCCAATTAGGGCGGTCTTTGGCCAGGGATTCCCAGCTGTCGGTGGGGATATTGCACTTTATCAAGGAGTCTTTGAGGGTGTCCTTGAAACATTTCCTCTGCCCACCTGGGGCTCGCTTGCCATGTAGGACTTCCGAGTAGAGCACTTGCTTTGGGAGTCTTGTGTCAGGCATGCGGACAATGTGGCCTGCTCAACGGAGCTGGTCAAGTGTGGTCAGTGCTTCTGTTGTATATGTAGACTATGGATGTACTCTTTGTGTAGTCACTGTGTGGTTGCATAAGATGGAGACTTGTTTACCTGATGTACTACCAATAAGGTTTACACTGTGTATATACATGCTGGCACCACTAGAGGGTGCAACTGGTGGAGACCGGGGTTTTCTGCCCTGGTGGCAGGGCCCAGTATAAAAAGCTGCACACCATGCTTGTGCCTCACTCTGGAGTTTGGAATAAAGGACCAAGGTCACTACAGTTTGAGTACAACACATTGCCTCGTGGAGTCATTCATAAATACATTACAGACATAACAGCTTCGATGCTGGGGATGTTGGCCTGATCGAGATCACTGACGTTGGTGCATCTATCCTCCCAAGGGATTTGCAGCATCTTGCGAAGACATTGATGGTGATATTTCTCCAGCGTACAGTAAGAATTCTGTGTAGAAAATGAACTTTTGTATCATTTGAATGTGATTGGGAAAACCTTTTGTTCAGTAGGCTTTGGGCTGGCATGTATGCTGATATTCTGCTATAATTTGGTTCTGTTTTAGCTGATTGACACTTCGACTCTGTGGTGGACTGGAACATCACCTCACCAAGGTGCAAACATTGTATCAGGAAGTCTATGAAGGATTGTGACCTCCAAAAGTCTTGCAAATTATTTGATTTTTGTAATAAAAAAGTTCTCATATTCAAAGAGGCTCATTGTCTCAGACACACACCTGGCACTGAATTAACTCCCAGTACAGGATTACAGAGAGAAAGGGGCTCACTGTCTTACACAGAGGGGGAGGGGTGTGTCCACACAATGGGGCCTCATCCAAGTCACTGTGTGTACATAACGACCTGAGGGGGAGGTGGAGAGAAGAGAATCAGTTACTGGGTGTACAAGGAGACCTGAGGTGGGGGGCTGTGAGAAGGGAGTCACTCACTAAATGTACATCCAAGTAACCATTCCTCATGTGGTTTGACAGTGTGGTCATGGGGCTATTCAACTGTAGCAGGTGTCACAACTGTAATGTATGCAGGGACAACTGGTTCGGCACCAACACATGTGGCGGTGCGATTATACACCCCTGTCAAGGCTGCAGCATGTTCCTCAAGGTCCATGAGAGGAATAGTCTTGGGCGGACCACCACCCGTTTTGCATAACTCCGCCCTATTGCCGGCTAGTTTTTTCTGCAAAGCTGACAAAAAATATGTGTGAACTTAATTTGACAGCTACTAATACTGAGCACACATACATACATACACAATATATTAGTACACATCCCCAATTAATGTATGGGTAAAGCTGCGGAACACCAAAGGGCAGAAAACGCTCGTGGGAGTTGTGTACAGACTACCAAACATTAGTAGTGAGGTTGGGGATGGCATCAAACAGGAAATTAGGGATGCGTGCAATAAAGGTACAGCAGTTGTCATGGGTGACTTTAATCTATATATAGGAACACAGAAAATAGGTGCAGGAGTAGGCCATTCAGCCCTTTGAGCCTGCACCACCATTCAATAAGAAAATGGCTGATCATTCACCTCAGTACCCCCTTCCTGCTTTCTCTCCATACCCCTTGATCCCTTTAGCCTTAAGGGCCATATCTAACTCCCCCCCCCCTGAATATATCCAATGAACTGGCATCAACAACTCTCTGCGGTAGGGAATTCCACAGGTTAACAACTCTGAGTGAAGACGTTTCTCCTCATCTCAGTCCTAAATGGCTTACCCCTTATCCTTAGACTATGTCCCCTGGTTCTGGACTTCCCAACATCGGGAACATTCTTCCTGCATCTAACCTGTCCAGTCCCGTCCCGTCAGAATTTTATATGTTTCTATGAGATCCCCTCTCATCCTTTTAAACTCCAGTGAATACAGGCCCAGTCGATCCAGTCTCTCCTCATATGTCAGTTCTGCCATCCCGGGAATCAGTCTGGTGAACCTTCGCTGCACTCTCTCAATAACAAGAACGTCCTTCCTCAGATTAGGAGACCAAAACTGAACACAGTATTCCAGGTGAGGCCTCACTAAGGCTCCGTACAACTGCAGTAAGACCTCCCTGCTCCTATACTCAAATCTCCTAGCTATGAATGGTGCGGTTCAACCTCAGAGGCTGGCCAGGAAGTGGGTTGCAGTCAGAGGGAGTATATGATATTTACACCTGAGAGTTCTTGTATATATTAACACCCGTGAGTTCTAGTATATGATATTAACATCTATGACTTCTAGTTTATGATATTAACACCTGTGAGTTCTAGTTTGATATTAACACCCATGAATTAAAGTATATATTAACATCTGTGAGTTCGAGTTTATATTAACACCTGAGTTCTAGTATATGATATTAACATCCATGAATTCAAGTATATATTAATACCTGTGAGTTCTAGTATATGATATTAACACCATAAATTTAAGTCTATGATACTAATATCCATGATTTCAAGTATATATTAACACCCGTGTGTTCTAGTTTATGATATTAACACCTGTGTGTTCTAGTTTATGATATTAACACCCGTGATTTCTAGGGTATGATATTAACACCCATGAATTCTAGTGGTGCTGCAGCATTGAACAGAGTTTTTTTAAGTGTAGCAAAAGTGGTGCGTTTTCCATACACAAATCCCTTCCTGCTGACGTAATAGCACAACCAAGTTTCACTCATCCCTCAGATGGGCTACTGTTTACATGCTTCTGTCACTGGCAGCCCTAAGGACAACCTTCTTCAGTCAAATGCAAATAACTATACAAATTTGATGTCTTGTTATTGTGTACCTACCATTATAATCTTCAGAACAAATTGCATTGTTTTCTCTTTTCAGCCACAGAACTGGTTGGGATCAAGATATAGATGAGTTGCTATTGTTGTAACACAAGCGGTTTTCTTGTTGGGTATAATGTTACTTCCTGGTTTCACATACTTGATTAAGATGGAGAGTGACACAGTTAATTCAGAGATTCGGATCCTGAACTTAAAGAAAGGTAACTTCGATGGTATGAGGCGTGAATTGATTAGGATAGACTGGCGAATGATACTTAAAGGGTTGACGGTGGATAGGCAAAGGCAGACATTTAAAGATCACATGGATGAACTTCAACAATTATACATCCCTGTCTTGTGTAAAAATAAAATAGGGAAGGTGGCTCAACCGTGGCTAACAAGGGAAATTAGGGATAGTGTTAAATCCAAGGAATAGGCATATAAATTTGCCAGAAAAAGAAGCAAACCTGAGGACTGGGAGAAATTTAGAATTCAGCAGAGGAGGACAAAGGGTTTAATTAGAAGGGGGAAAATAGAGTATGAGAGTAAGCTTGCAGGGAACATAAAAACTGACTGCAAAAGCTTCTATAGATATGTGAAGAGAAAAAAATTAGTGAAGACAAATCTAGGTCCCTTGCAGTCAGAATCAGGTGAATTTATAATGGGGAACAAGGAAATGGCAGACCAACTGAACAAATACTTTGGTTCTGTCTTCACGAAGGAAGACACAAATAACCTTCCGGAAATACGAGGGGACCGAGGGTCTAGTGAGAAGGAGGAACTGAAGGAAATCCTTATAGTCAGGAAATTGATGGGATTGAAGGCCGATAAATCCCCAGAGACTGATAGTCTGCATACCAGAGTACTTAAGGAAGTGGCCCTAGAAATAGTGGATGCATTGGTGGTCATTTTCCAACATTCTATAGACTCTGGATCAGTTCCTATGGATTGGAGGGTAGCTAATGTAACCCCAATTTTAAAAAAAGGAGGGAGAGAGAAAACAGGGTATTATAGACCAGTTAGCCTGACATCGGTAGTGGGGAAAATGTTGGAGTCAATTATTAAAGATGTAATAGCAGCGCAATTGGAAAGCAGCGACAGGATCGGTCCAAGTCAGCATGGATTTATGAAAGGGAAATCATGCTTGACAAATCTTCTAGAATTTTTTGAGGATGTAACTAGTAGAGTGGACAAGGGAGAACCAGTGGATGTGGTGTATTTGGACTTTCAAAAGGCTTTTGACAAGGTCCCAAACAAGAGATTGATGTGCAAAATTAAAGCACATGGTGTTGGGGGTAATGTATTGACGTGGATAGAGAACTGGTTGGCAGACAGGAAGAAAAGAGTAGGAATAAACGGGTCCTTTTAGGAATGGCAGGCAGTGACTAGTGGGGTACCGCAAGGTTCAGTGCTGGGACCCCAGCAGAGTGGCACATGGCAGGGCCTACCTGACTGCACACGTGAAACCTGTGACTGCCCAAAGTCCGCCAGCAGGAATGCATCCGATTTCTCTGTGTTGGCGTTGTGGGGGAAATCACCGGCTGCAGCAGTGCCGATTTAAGCAATATAGTTGCAACGGCTGTCTGAGAGTGGGGCATCTCCAGCGCAAGTGTCTGCAGATGATCAAGCGAGCTGCGACGCACCACGTGGAGGATGAGAGACAGACTAGCGTGGATCCGGATGTGCAAGGAAGTGTATGGACTGTACTCCTTCATAACCAAGAGTAAACCAATTTTGATTAATGTGAAGTTTAACGGGATACTGATATCGATGGAACTGGACACGGGAGCGAGTCAATCGATAATGAGCCAGAGGGCATTTGACAAGCTGTGGGATACTAAGGCTGTGAGGCCCAGGCTGAGTCCAGTCAATGCCAAGTTGTGCACGTACACCAAAGAACACACAACAGTGATTGGCAGTGCCACAATTAAAGTATCGTATGACGGTGCGGTTCACGAGTTACCGCTATGGATTGTTCCAGGCAATGGCCCAATGCTGTTCGGCAGGAACTGGCTTGTAAAAATCAGATGTGATTGGAACGACATCAAGGTGTTGTCATCGGAGAAAGATACATGTACCCAAGTCCTGAGCAAGTTCCCCTTGCTGTTCGAACCAGGCATTGGCAACTTCACGGGAGCCAAGGTGCAGATCCATGTGGACTCAGATGCAAGACCCATCCACCATAAAGCTCAGGCAGTTCCGTATATGATGAAGGAGAAAGTCGAAATCGAACTGGACAGACTCCAGTGTGAAGGGATCATATCACCGATTGAATTTAATGAATGGGCCAGCCCCATTGTTCCTGTGCTGAAAAGTGATGGCACAGTCAGAATCTGTGGAGACTACAAAGCTATGATCAACAGGGTTTCGAAACAGGATATGTAGCCGTTATCGAAGACTGATGACTTGTTTGCAATGCTAGCCGGGGGAAGTCGTTCACCAAACTGCACTTGACGTCGGCCTACATAACACAGGAGCTGGTCAAGACGTCGAAGAGACTTACGATAATTAACACGCATAAAGGACTGTTTATTTATCACAGGTGCCCTTTTGGAATTCACTCGGCTGCAGCAATATTTCAGAGGAACATGGAGAGTCTACTTAAGTCCGTTCCCAGAACCGTCGTGTTCCAAGATGACATCGTGACTCCGAGGAACATCTGAACAACCTAGAGAGGTTCTACATCATCTGGACAAAGTGGACTCAGACTGAAACGCTCGAAGTGCATCTTCATGGCACCAGAGGTCGAATTCCTGGGGAGGAAAATTGTTGCTGACGGCATCAGGCCCACGGATACAAAAAACAAGGCCATCAAGAATGCACCCAAGCTGCAGAATGTGACAGAGCTGCGTTCGTTCCTGGGTCTACTCAACTACTTCGGTAACTTCCTACCTAAATTGAGCACCTTATTAGAACCACTGCGCATGCTGCTAAGAAAAGGCGACAACTGGATGTGAGGTGCATCTCAAGACAGAGCTTTTGAGAAAGCCACTAATCTGCTTTGCTCTAACAAGCTGCTGGTATATTATGACCCATGTAAACGTTTAGTATTGGCCTGTGATGCTTCGTCAAATGGAATTGGTTGCGTACTCCAACAAGCTAATGAGTCGGGTAAACTTCAACCAGTCGCGTATGCTTCAAAAAGTCTGTCTAAAACGGAAAGAGCCTACAGCATGGTAGAAAAAGAACCACTATCCTGTGTGTATGGGGTTAAAAAGTTGCATCAGTACCTGTTTGGTCTTCGGTTTGAACTGAAGACAGATCACAAGCCGCTCATTTCACTGTTCTCTGAAAACAAAGGTATCAATGCCAATGCTTCATCCCGCATCCAGAGGTGGGCGCTGACATTATCCGCTTATGATTGTCATTCGCCATAGACCTGGCACCGAGAATTGTGCCGATGCTTTGAGCCGTCTGCTGTTGCCCACACCGGAGGTGGAAACGCCACAACCGGCGGACCTATTGTTAGTTATGGATGCTTTTGAGAGTAAAGGAACCCCTGTCATGGCTCAACAAGTTAAGACCTGGACCAGCCAGGACCCGATTTTATTGGTGGTGAAGAGTTGCATCCTCAAAGGTGATTGTTCTGCCATACCCAAGCAAACGTGCGAGGAGACCAAACCTTACATTCGTCGCAAAGATGAACTGACTATTCAGTCAGATTGTATACTGTGGGGCAATCATGTTGTTATGCCCAAGAAAGGGAGAGAGAAATTTGTACGTGAGCTACATAGCATACATCCCAGCATTGTAATGATGAAAACCATCGCCAGGTCTCATGTATGGTGTCCGGGAATTAACTCTGAGCTGGAATCATGTGTGCATCAGTGCAACACTTGCATGCAGCTCAGCAAAGCACCAGCGGAATCGCCGCTGAGTCTGTGGTCGTGGCCATCCAAACCATGGTCCAGGATCCACATAGACTTTGCAGGTCCCTTCCTGGGGAAGATGTTTTTAGTTGTGGTGGATGCATATTCAAAGTGGATAGAGTGTATAATCATGTCATCCAGCACATCCACAGCCACCATTGAGAATCTCAGTGTCATGTTCGCGACACATGGCCTGCCTGACATCGTTGTTAGCGACAACAGATCGTGCTTCACCAGTCAGGAGTATCAAGACTTCATGAAACTCAATGGTATCAAACATGTAAGGTCAGCACCGTTCAAACCTGCATCCAATGGGCAAGCAGAATGTGCTGTCCAAACCATAAAGCAAGTATGAAGCGAGTAACCCAAGGGTCACTGCAGACCCGCCTGTCATGCATACTGCTGAGTTACAGGACAAGACCCCACATGCTTACCGGGGTCTCGCCTGTTGAACTAATGATGAAGAGAGGTCTTAAGACCAAGCTGTCTCTTGTACACCCTGACTTGAATAATCATGTTGAATATAGAAGACAAAGTCAGCAAGGGTATCACGATCGCGCAGCTGTGTCACGCGATATTTCTGTAAATGATCCTGCGTATGTTCTGAATTATGGTCAGGGTCCCAAGTAAATCGCTGGTACTGTCATGGCCAAGGAGGGCAACAGAGTATTTATCGTCAAGCTCAAAAATGGGCAAACATACAGGAAACATATGGATCAGACAAAGTTGCAGCACACAGACGAAACGGAACAGTCGGAGGAAGAGACAATCGACGACCAACCAACCTACCCCCAGTCATCAGAGGACTCAGTGGTCAGCAGTGAATCGGGAATTTCAATCATTGACATGTTCAATGAAAATGGACTTTCAATCCCTGACATGGCCATTGCCACTCCCACCAGGTTAGCCAACCAGCCACCAGCCACAACAGACTCTGAACACTCACCCAAGGTTGGAGTTGAACTGAGATGGTCAACCTGGGAGCGTAAAACACCGGACCGTCTCAATTGGTAAAAGACTGTGTTAATATCTCAGAGGGGGGGTATTGTCATGTATGTACTTTTGGGATCACTAGCCACTAGATGGCGTCACTGTTGGAGGCCATTGGACTGCATGCACGTGTGTGCAGCCCGAGTATAAAAGGCCAGCCATTTTGTATATTAGTCACTTTGGTCCTTAATAAAGCAGAGCCACGGTCATACCTCTTGGAGTTAAACAGTACTCAGTCTAACAGTTACTGCATACATACTTATGGTCTTCCAAATCCGTGCCCATCTTTCCCGGAACTCCATGTTTGAATCCTTTTAATCTGGTTTCCGCCCCCGCCACAGTACCGAAACGGCTCACATTAAAGTCACAAAGTACATCCTTGGTTACCTCTGGTGTCCCCCAAGGATCTATCCTTGGCCTTCTCCTATTTCTCATGTATATGCTGCCCCTTCGCGACATCATCCGAAAACACGGCGTCAGTTTCCACATGTACGCTGATGACACCCAGCTTTATCTCACTCCTCTCAACCCCTCCATGCTCTCTAAATTGTCAGAATGCTTATCCGACATCCAGTACTGGATGAGCAGAAATTATCTCCAATTAAATGTTGGGAAGACCGAAGCCACTGGGCTGGATTTTTGCGTTTTCACCCATTTCCGGGTGCAAATCGTGGCAAAATCAAAACTTTAGCGTGGGTTAGGATTCGCGCTAGAGCGCGCAACGTTCGCCAAATGAATGTTCATAAGTAGTGTTCGTGCGTTGAAACACATAATTTATGCACCAGATCGAATATTTTGGCGCTAAAAAAATTGGCCGTTCTGTGCATGCGCAGTTTATTTTTTCTTCCTGCGCTTGTGGTCTGCTGTCCGATCACAAACTCAAATGCAGGGCGCAGCCATGCACATGCGCAGTACATCTGGGGCTGAATCAGCCATTTTAAAATTGGATTTTGTCGTGGAGGACGAGGAGTCAAGACAGCATGCCAGGCAATTTAGCCAAGAGACTAACGAAGCTCTCGTGGGAGCTGTGGAGAGACGATGGCAGGAGTTACATCGAAGGGGTGGATCTAGACCCGTGCCATCCATTTTTAATCGCATATGGAGGGAAATGGCTGAGGAGGTCTCTGCCACAGACACAGTGGTCAGGAGTGGCAAACAGTGCTGAAAAAAGTTCAATGATCTTTCGAGAGTTGTTAGAGCGAGTACAATTTTTATTCATGCACTCCTTCATTACTTCAATTATAAATCTGACACATTATTTGTCCATATGCTTTTGGTGCCTGTCAGCAGTCTGTGGGTGTTCTCATGCTGTTGCTGACTCTCAGCACTCTATGGGTTGCCTCCTAAAATGCATGTAGGTTTAGTTTGGCACCCTATTTGCCATGAATGATCTTTACACATTATTAAGATTGCTTTCTGAGATCTCATAAGATGGCTCCCCATTTCGATGTCCTCCTGATGAACCATGTGCAACTTCCAAGGCCATTAAACAGAGGACTGTATTACATTCAGACAATATGGTATAAATGCTTTGGTGGCTATCTGTGTGTGCCACAAGAGCAGATGGACCCTCTAGTAAACATTCTCATTTTCATCTTTGATAAAGGTTCCCAATTTATTTCAAAAGTTTCTAAGAGTTGTTAAAACCTTTCAAGAAGTTTCTAAGAGTTGTTAAAAATCTAAGATATAAATCAATAATAGATTATAAACGTTTCCCCAGTTTAAAAAGTTTCTAAAAGTTGTTAAAAGTCAAAGATGTAATATTTTAAAATAACTTTGGAAGGCACCTTCCTAGCCCCCCAACCAAGCCTCAGGCCATCTACCATCAATGGCGCTACCCGGCGCCGAGCTTGCAGCCAACACTTTGCCGTAGGCAATTCGGCTTATTGAGCTGTGCCTGGTCTCCAGTTGTCTTGGACCCCCTTGCCACTGGACCAAGAACTTGTTCAGCTAAGCCCGTGTGGTTGCCGCTGTGCAGCGGCCAACCCACGTTAAAAGAACTCAGTCACAGGCATCTTCTACTCAGTCAGTATGAAGTTCGGGACCTGGAACGTCAGGACCTTCATGGACAATCCCAACAGCAGCAGGCCGGAACGCCGCACCGCCATAGTTGCCCGGGATTCAGACATTTTGACATTGGCATCGCCACCCTAAGCGAGACCCGGCGGGCAGGGGAAGGTCAGTTGAAGGAACATGGTGGAGGTTACACCTTCTTCTGGAAAGGGAAACCAGAGACAGAATGCCACCTTCATGGAGTCGGCTTTGCCGTCAAGAATGAGCTGGTCGACCGCCTCAAAGACTCCCCCTGTGGGGTCAACGAACGCCTCATGACTCTCTGTATCACCCTATCTCGGAACCAATGTGTCACAGTCATCATTGCGCACGTCCCCACATTCGATGCAATGGATGAGGCTAAAGAAGGTTTTTATTCCAACCTCGAGACATCCTTGTCTCGTGTCCCCACGGTCGACAAATTGATCCTCCTGGGTGATTTTAACGCCAGGGTTGGCAAAGACACAGCCCTCTGGGGAGGTGTGATTGGCAGAGAGGGGATAGGGAAAGCCAATTCCAGCGGTACCCTACTCCTGACAAAATGTCTAGAACATGAATTCCTCATTACCAACACTCTGTTCCGCCAGAGGGACAAATACAAGGCATCGTGGCAACACTCTCGTTCCAAACACTGGCACCGGCTTGACTATGTCATCGTCCGAGCCAGGGATCGCAAGGATGTGCGCATCACACGCGCTATGACAGGAGCTGACGACTGCTGGACAGACCACCGCCTAATCCGATCCATCATCAACATTAACATTGCCCCAAAGCAGAGTGGACAGCAGAAGCAGTTCCGCAAAAAAGTTAATGCCGGGGCACTTAGAGACCCAGCTAAGAGAGCCCTATACAGCCAGCGCCTCACAGCCAAACTGGTGTGCCTTGATGACCCTGAGATGCTGAATCCCCATAGTGCTTGGTCTGCCCTCCAGGCCTCTATAACCAGTGCCTGTGTAGAGACACTTGGTCACTCAACCAGAAAACATCAGGACTGGTGTGATTGAAAATGATCAGCAGATCGAAGAACTAATAGATCGCAAGCGCAAAACATTCATGAGCATCAAGCAACAGCTCAAGTCGGGAGCTGCAAAACAACATTACAGACGGCTCAAGGCTCAGGTCCAACAAAAAACTCGGGACCTAAAGAATAGGTGGTGGATGGAGAAAGCACAGGAGATACAACAACTGGCCGACAGCCACGATATGCGAGGATTCTTCATTGCAGTCAAGGCCACCTTCATTCCAAACTCCCAAGGCCCCACCCCACTCCTGGCCAAGAACGAGGAAACACTCATCAAGGACACCGAGGCTGTCAGGGCCCGATGGAAGGAGCACTTTGAAGATCTCCTCAATCAAGACTCTGCCTTTGACTCGAGTGTTCTCGATTCCATCCCGCAGCATGCGACCCGCCACCAACTCAGTGAAACTCCAACGTTGCACGAGGTAGGCAAAGCCATAAAACAGCTTAAGAATAACAAGGCTATGGTGCAGATGGAATCCCTGCTGAGGCATTAAAATATGGCAGAGAGACACTGTTGGCACAGATACATGACCTCATCTGGAGGGAGGAGAGCATGCCGGGAGATCTCAGAGATGCAGTGATTGTGACCATTTTTAAAAAGGAGGACAAGTCCGACTGCAGCAACTACAGGGGAATCTCCCTGCTATCAGCTATTGGGAAAGTTGTTGCTCGAGTTCTCCTCAATCGTCATCTCCCTGTGGCCGAGGAGCTCCACCCGGAATCACAATGCGGATTTCGTCCCCTATGGGGCACAACAGACATGATCTTTGCAGCATGCCAGTTGCAGGAAAAATGCAGGGAGCAGTGCCAGCCCTTATACATGGTCTTTTTCGATCTTACAAAGGCCTTTGACACTGTCAACCGTGAGGGTCGATGGAGCATCCTCCTCCGTTTCGGATGCCCTCAAAAGTTTGTCAACATCCTTCGCCTCCTTCACAATGACATGCAGGCCGTGATCCTTAACAACGGATCCATTACAGACCCAATCCACGTCCGGACAGGGGTCAAAAAGGGCTGCATTATCGCTCCAACCGTCTTCTCAATTTTCCTCGCTGCCATGCTCCACCTCACAATCAACAAGCTCCCCGCTGGAGTGGAATTAAACTACAGAACCAGTGGGAAGCTGTTTAACCTACGCCGCCTCCAGGCCAGGTCGAAGATCACCCCAACCTCTGTCATTGAGCTGCAGTATGCGGATGATGCCTGCGTCTGTGCACATTCAGAGGCTGAACTCCAGGATATAGTCAATGTATTCACTGAGGCATATGAAAGAATGGGCCTTACGCTTAACATCCATAAGACAAACGTCCTTCACTAGCCTGTCATCGTCGCATAGCACTGCCCTCCAATCATGAAGATCCACGGCGTGGCCATGGACAACGTGGACCATTTCCCATATCTCGGGACCCCCTTATCAACAAAGGCAGATATTGATGCGGAGATTCAGCATCGCCTCCAGTGCGCCAGCGCAGCCTTTGGCTGCCTGCGGAAAAGAGTGTTTGAAGACCAGGCCCTCAAATTTACCACCAAACTCGTGGTCTACAGGGCTGTGGTATTACCCACTCTCCTGAATGGGTCTGAGGCATGGGCGATGTACAGAGGCACCTCAAGTCGCTGGAGATATATCACCAACGATGTCTCCGCAAGATCCTGCAAATCCCCTGGGAGGACAGGTGCACCAACATCAGTGTCCTCGACCAGGCTAACATCCCCAGTATTGAAGCACTGACCACACTCGATCAGCTTCGCTGGGCAGGCCACATAGTACGCATGCCAGATACAAGACTCCCTAAGCAAATGCTTTATGTGGAGCTCCTTCACGGTAAACGAGCCAAAGGAGGACAGTGGAAACGTTATAAGGATATCCTTAAAGCCTCCCTGGTAAAGTGCGACATCACCACTGACACCTGGGAGACCCTGGCCGCAGACTGCCCGAGGTGGAGAAAGTCCATCCGGGAGGGCATTGAGCTCTGAGAGTCTCAACGCAAAGAGCATGAAGAGGCCAAGCGCAGGTAGCGGAAGGAGCATGCGGCAAACCAGCCCCATCAATCCCTTCCCTCGACGAATGTCTGTCCCACCTGTAACAGGGTCTGTGGCTCTAGTATCGGACTATTCAGCCATCAAAGAACTCACTTTGGGAGTGAAAGCAAGTCCTCCTCGATTCCGAGAGACTGCTTATGATGATTATGACCCTAAGTAAACTTGGGGTCACCCAAAATTCGGGAGCCCATGTCCTAACTTGCACCAAGTCCCGCTCACCCATCATCCCTGTGTTTGCTGACCTACATTAGCTCCTGGTTAAGCAATGCCTCGATTTCAAAATTCTCATCCTTGTTTGAAAATCCCTCTATGGCCTCGCCCCTCCCTATCTCTGTAATCCCCTCACCACCCCCTGAGATGTCTGCTCTCCTCGAATTCTGCCTCCTTGAGCATTTCTGATTATAACTGCTCAACCATTGATGGCTGTGCTTTTAGCTGCCTAAGCCCCAAGCTCTGGAACTTCCTCCCTAAATCTCTCCACCTCTCTTTCCTCCTTTAAGAGGCTCCTTAAAATCTACCTCTTTAACCAAGAGTTTGATCATCTGCCGTAATATCTTCTTATGTGGCTCGGTGTCAAATGTATTTGTTTTGTCTTATAGCACACCAGTGAAACGGCTTGGGACGTTTTACTACGTTAAAAGCGCTATATAAATACAAGTTTTTGTTGTTGTAGACGATAGTAAGCTCTTTATATGTTAATCAGATCCATGTTTCCAATAAATTTTAAATAGTATGTTTATTAAGCCTATACAACAGAATATACAGCATTTACTTGGCTTGTTCTAGAGTTGGTTTACAGCATAAGAAGTACGATATAAGAGGAGAAACTATACAAAACTCTTTTTTAAACTCAACTGAGAAAATTAAGTCTTCCTTGACAATATAAATTATATCATGAATCAATTCAATGAATTAAAATTACAAGTACAGGATAAATATGTTTTTCTTGTGTCCTTTTAATATTTAACTCTGATCACTTGAACTAATTGTGTCTCTTTGTGGGCTGTTGACACTGGTGTGATAGTTTTGCTCATACAGCACTTTGGATTTTCAGGACCAAACTGTAGCTTTGTCTTCTTTGTTGTCATTGTGTCTGTACAGTGCCAGAAATTCTTAGGAAGCCAGTCCCAATAAAAAGCCTCCAACAAAACCACTGGCCAGCACGATATTTTTCTTTACAAATTCAGCTGACTGTGGGGAAAAATATTCAACAGTCAAGTGATATAATTCAAACCTGGAAATTTGCTTATAAATACATAATATTGCAACATTAACACAAATAATTTCATGACACCATAAGATTATTTGTTAAAGGAAAATAGTGACTTTTCAGTTTTTTGTAATGGTTGCATTATTAATAATTTTCACAGAAAGCATACACTGATTATCTAGCATTCAAAGATAACCAAAGTTGTTACATGTTTTGTTAATGTAAATTCAAGTAGCCAATCCAGAGCTTGGGATTTAAAGAAACATTATGTTCACAGGTTCCAATCTTACTGGTCTAAAGAGTACACTCTTTTTAAAATAACCTGTTCATATACTTTGTTGAAAAATTCCTATAAAGCTCTGAAATACGCATTGGTTCTGAAAGAGTTGGGTGGGGAGAGTTTTGCACAAGTAAAACACAAATACTACCAATTAGTGTATTAATTAAAAATAAAATCATATTTAGAGTTCAGAGGAAGTGTAGATTTGTATTTTAAAAGACACTGCAAGAAATTTCCCCTATTGTGATCTTCCAAGGTATGACTGGTCAGAAATTGAAAGCAAAGCTGGTCAAGCCAAACAATAAAATTTTACAGAATATGTTTTTAACTACTAAAATATTTGTGTATGGCAAAAAGAGAAATTTCTTACCCCAATGATGATTGTTTTAATCAAAGTTCCTCCACACACAAAAATGATTTAAGTGGCATAGTTTGTTACAGCACCAACGAACACATGCCCCATGGAAATTACATAGCGGTTGCCATAATTGGCAACTCTGTTTTTGAATCAACTGTCTAGCGGCCGGGAAATTTCCTTCTCGGTGCTGCTTTTCTTCCCTGCCATTGACTCTTTGCTGGCTTCAGTTCTATGGGTGCTGGTCCCTCTCCAGCACCTCGCCCAAATGTCTTTGGCAACTTGCAGCATTGCATCCTGAGATAGTACTCACTGCAGCCAAGGTATACTCATCATGGAGGGAGTGGATGTGTCTCACATGTGGTTGGAGGATATTACTCGGGCAGGGTGAGATGAGGCTGTGGATTCATTTGAAAGCAAGGACAAGAATCTTGAAATTAATTTACTGGAGTTCAATAGAGCTCAGCAAGAACTGGATAGAACAGGATAGAAATGTAGTGTAACATGCATTGAGGACATCAGCTGTGATGTTCTGAATGAGTTGTAATTTGTGGAGGATGTGGAGCCAGATAGGAGAGCAATGATGATTGCCTTAATCAAATTTCTCAGACATGTAAAAATGATTTAAGTGGCATAGTCTGTTACAGTACCAATGAGCACATGCCCTATGGAAATGAGGGCTGGACAGTGAGTGGCAACGCTTCAAAAGAGGCATTAATTAGCCTTAAACCTAGTGAAGGGGTACCCAGAACCCCTACCTTTCATGACTTTGACCAGCTTTTGTCCTCATTTATCTTCATTGGAGTTGAGGGGAGGGGAGGGGGAGGGGATTAACTCTGTTTCTCTCTACACAGATGCTGCCTGACCTGCATTTCAAACATTTTCTGTTTTAATAAATATATGATTGTATTTTAAAATGTAAAATCATAGTAACAATAGATGAGCTATCGCTGGGGAATAACATTTACAAAGAAAGTATGTTAAAGCTGTGTCTCCCAGCAAAAGCTTATTTGTTGTTACTGTGATTATTCTGGCCTGGACTCCATCAATGTCCTTGGTTGGCACCTCCTTAACAATGCCCTTCTCTCCATTTTCTATTGCCAAAACTCTAATCCATGTGTTTATCACCCCAGACTTGAATTTTATGATGCTCGCCCATCTGGCCCCATATCCTCCACAAATTACAACTCATTCAGAACATCACAGCTGATGTGCTCAACTGCACACTACACTACATTTCTATCCTGTTCTTGCTGAGCTCTATTGAGCCCAAGTGAATTAATTTCAAGATTCTTGCCCTCACTTTCAAATCAATTCAGTCTCATCTCACCCTACCTGAGTAATATCCTCCAGCCACATGTGAAGCACACCCACTCCCTCCAACATGAGTGGACCTTGGCTGCAGTGTGTACTATCTGCAGGATGCACTGCTGTAAGTTGCCAAGGAATTTTCGACAGCAACCCCCTCAATCCAGTGACCCCCCACTACTTAGACGTACAAGGGCAGTAAGCACACCATCACCTCGGAGTTCCCCTCCAAGTCACACACCATGCTGACTTGGACATATATCGCTGTTCGTTAATTGTCACTGGGTCAAAATCCTGGAACTCCCCACCTAACAGCATTGTGGGAGTACCTTCACCACGCCGACTGCAGTGATTCAAGAAGGCCCGACCACCACCACCACCAACTTTAAGGGCAACCAAGGATGGGCAATAAATCCTGGCCTTGTCAGTGACAGTTATATCCTGAGAATGAATAATTTTAAAAATGTGATCATTTGCATAATGTCCTACACTTCTGTTGTCTGGCCATGCCATGTTGTACTGCTGATGGAAGTGCAGGGATTTGTGCAACTGTTTGAATCTGTGGAGGGAGGAGGCCAGCTGAGAGAGCATTAGAAAAGTGAAGTTTGGGAGTGATAAGTGAGGAGTGCTGTAGAAGTGTAAGTGGTGCTGAATGAAAACTCAAAAGGGAGAGACCTGTCTGGAATTCAAACCTACTAGGAATGAGGGAGACAAGCATAAGTTAGATTTACTTTGGAAAAATGGAAAACTGGAGCAGCTCAGTGGGGAAGGTGGGATTAGCCAGGCCTGCTACAGCTAAGCAGACCATGTTCTTTCTTGGCAACAGGAATACTATTGTTTAGGCTCATTTTAACTGATAGTGGGCTATTCAACCCTAGGGAAAATCATAGCCAAGCTTGATCCTGTGCGCACTGTACATCCACACACAATTTCCAGAGGGTTGTTGACTGCTGATCAGAAATGGGAACCATAACTCACTGTTTTCCTCTCTAAATCAGGTGTGACAGACCTAGAGGATCAATTCTGTTTTAGGTGACAAGAGTTTTTAGATTATATATAGGAATATGTTTATGTAGCTACTAGCAGCATTGTACAAACATTACAATGTCTTCTGTGACCGCTTTCTAGGAGAAAATAAACAACTTTGCATCGTATGTAAATGTCTGCTTCAAAGTAGGATTACACCACCTCTGCTTATGCTGATTCTTTAACAAATGTTAAAAGAACAAAAGCCATCAATTGTTTGTATTTAGTTTACTTCATTTGCAATGATAAGCCTCTGTAATGGCCTTCCTAGCAGGGATCCTGTGAGCAAGACCCAGTGTGCAGCTTTACCTTGTCCGAAAGGTACAAATTGCTTGAAAGGCCGCTCATGTGTCTCTAAAATCTACTTCATTGACAGTTTTAATTAATTGTGAAATCGCCTTTTTAATCTTCCTTTATGTAAGTTTGGACACCAAAAGCAAGAGAGATCTGTCTAATTAGGTATCATGTTCTCCAGTTTTTCTGTTTTGCTGTTCTGCTATTAAAGCTGACAGCAAATGAGGGACTCCCTGGGTTCAGCTGACACGTAATTTACCTTTTCATCATAGATGCATAGGTCAAAGTTACTGAAGATGACCACAAAGAATTGAATTTTTATGCTATTGGAACAAAGAGTGAAACGTTAAGTGAAATACTGTAAGCTACTGAATGATCTGCTCTTGCTTAATCTCACTCTTAATGGACATAAATTAGTGGTTTGGGTCTGAGCTAGTGACCTGCCAGCATGGTGTTTTCTATCAAAGAGATCAGGAATATAAGGTGGTGCCTTGTACTATTTTCAGTACACATCACAATAGTAATGGATTAATTGTGCACCCAGAGGTCTGTTATCCCGGCTACTTCAAACACCTGCTTTCCCGTGGAAGGTAGGTTTTGTGTTAAACACAAATAGAATTTATAGGGAGAAAGCCCTAAACGTAAAGCCAGTTTTACCACTCTTACTACTGCCATAATTGAAATCATCTAATTCAGCATAAATCAGTCATTGAACCTGCCATCTTTCTATTTCTAAATGGGTATAATCTGATAGCCATTACAGAGACATGGTTGCAAGGTGACCAAGGCTAGGAACTGAATATTCAGGAGTATTTGACATTTTGGAAGCATAGCAGAAAGGAAAGGAGATGGGGTAGCTCTGTTAATAAAGGATGAGATCAGTGAGAAATGATATTGGCTCAGAAGATCAAGATGTAGAATCAGTTTGGGTGGAGATAAGAAATAAGGGAAAGAAGTCACTGGTGGAATAGTCAATAGGCCCCCTAACAGTAGCTACACTGTAGGACAGAGTATAAAGCAAGAAATAATGGAGGCTTGTAAGAAAGGTACTGCAATAATCATGGGCAATTTTAATCTTCACATAGATTGGACAAATCAAATTGGCAAAGGTAGCGTTGAGGACGAGTTCATAGTGTATTCGGGATGGTTTCTTAGAACGATACATTGTGGAACCAACCAGGGAACAAGCTATTTTAGATCTGATAATGTGTAATGAGATAGGATTAATTAATGATCTCATAGTACAGAATCCTCTAGGGAAGAGTGATCGATCATAGCATGTTAGAATTTCAAATTCAGTTTGAGGGCAAAAAACTTGGGTTTCACTCTAGTGTCCTGAACTTAAATAAAGGCAATTACAAAGGAATGAAGACAGAGTTGGCTAAAGTGGACTGGGAAAATAGATTAAAGGGCAAGACGGTAGATAAGCAGTGGCAGACATTTAAGGAGGTATTTCATAACTTTCAGCAAAGATATATTACAGTGAGAAAGAAAGACTCGAAGAGAAGGATGAATCATTTGTGGCTAAGGAAGTTAAGGATGGTATCAAATTGAAAATAAAGGCAAACAATGTTGCAAAGATTAGTGGTAGGCCAGAGGATTGGGACATTTTTAGAAACCAGTAAAGAACTAAAAAAAATAATAAAGAGAGAGAAGATATATTATGAGAGTAAATTAGCAAAAAATATACAAACAGACAGTAAGAGCTTCTACAGGTGCATAAAAAGGAAGAGAGTAGCTAAAGTTGGTTGCTCAGAGGATGAGGTTGGGGAATTAATAATGGGAAACAGGGAAATGGCAGAGACTTTTACATAAGAACATAAGAAATAGGAGCAGGAATAGGCCATTTGGCCCTTCGAACCTGCTCCGCCATTTAATATCATGGCTGATCTGATCTTGGGCTCAGATCCATTTCCCTGCCCGCTCCCCATAACCCTTCACACCTTTATCATTCAAAAAATTGTCTATTTCCACCTTAAATATATTCAATGACCTAGCCTCCACAGCTCTCCAGGAACCTCTGGACCCAAACTGTATGCAGTACTCTAGGTGTGGCCTCACCAATATCCTGTACAGTTGTAGCAGGACTTCCCTGCTTTTATACTCCATCCCCCTTGCAATAAAGGCCAACATTCCATTTGCCTTCCTGATTACTTGCTGGACCTGCATACTAACTTTTTGTATTTCATACTAAAGAACCCCAGGTCCCTCTGTACTGCAGCATTTTGTAATCTCTCTCCATTTAAATAATAATTTGCTTTTTTATTTTTCCTGCCAAAGTGGATAGCCTCACACTTTCCCACATTATACTCCATCTGCCAAATGTTTACCCACTCACTTAGCCTGTCTGTATCCCTTTGCAGATTATTTGTGTCACAAACTTGCTTTCCCATCCATCTTTGTATCAACAACAAACTTGGCTACATTACACTCCGTCCCTTCATCTAAGTCATTAATATAGATTGTAAATAGTTGAGGTCCCAGCTCCGATCCCTGTGGCACCCTACTAGTTACCGTTTGCCAACCAGAAAATGACCCATTTATCCCAACTCTCTGTTTTCTGTTAGTTAGCCAATCCTGCAAAGTCCTTCTCATGAACATCTGGGCACTTGTCCCAAAATTGGGAGAGCTGTCCCACAGATTAGTCATGCAACAGCCTGACATAATCATACTCAGAGAATCATACCGTTCAGCCAATATCCATCCCTTGTGTGGCACTACCACCGTGCTAAATGGAACAAATTCAGAACAGATCTAGCAGCTCAAAACTGGGCATCCATGAGGCACTGTGGGCCATCAACAGCAGCAGAATTGTATTCCACCACAATCTGCAACCTCATGGCCCAGCATATCCTTTACCATCAAGCCAGGGGATCACCCCTGGTTCACTGAGGAGTGCCGAAGAGCATGCCAGGAGCAGCACCAGGTATACCTAAAAATGAGGTGCCAACCTGGGGAAGCTACAACACAGGACTACATGCATGCTAAATAGCAGAAATACCATGCCACTGACAGAGTTACGCGATCCCACAATCAACGGTCAGATCAAAGCTCTGCAGTCCTGCTACATCCAGTTGTGAATGGTGGTGAGTAATTCAATAATTGACAGAAGGAGGAGGCTCCATGAATATCCCCATCCTCAATGATGGCGGAGCCCAGCTTGCGAGTGCAAAAGACAGGCTGAAGCATTTGCAACCATCTTCAGCCAGAAGTGCCGATTAGATGATCCATATCGGCCTCCTCCTGAGATCCCCACAGAAGCCAGTCTTCTGCCAATTCGATTCACTCCATGTGATATCAAAGAAGTGGCTGACCGCACTTGATACAGCATAGGCTATAGGCCCAGACAACATCCCGGCTGTCATGCTGAAGATTTGTGCTCCAGAAGTTCTAGTACAATTACAACACTGGCATCTACCTGACAATGTAGAAAACTGCCCAGGTATGTCCTATCCATAAAAAGCAGGACATATCTAATCCGATCAATTACCGCCCCACCAGTCTATTCTCAATCATTAGCAAAGTGATGGCAAGTGTCGTCGAAAGTGCTAACAAGTGGCACGTACTCACCAATAACCTGCTCACCGATGCCCAGTTTGGGTTCCACCAGGACCACTCGACTCCAGACCTCATTACAGCCTTGGTCCAAACAGGAACAAAAGAGTTCAATTCGAGAGGTGAGGGGAGAGTGACTGCCTGTGATGTCAAGGCAGCATTTGACCGAGTCTGACATCAAGGAGCCCTAGTAAAACTGGTTGGAATCAAAGGAAGATGGTTGTGATTGTTGGTGGTCAATCATCTCAGCCCCAGGACATCGCTGCAGGAGTTCCTCAGGGCAGTGTCCTAGGCCCAACCATCTTCAGCTGCTTCATCAATGACCTTCCCTCCATCACAAGATCAGAAGTGGAGTGTTCAGTTCTGTTATGTCTCGAATGAAGCAATGCAACTGAGTACTGTAGACGTGAGTAAGTGTGACCTTAGTCTCTTTATTCTAACTCCAGAGTGCTGGTACAGCATGAGAGGCCTGCTTATATACAATGCTCCCAAGGGATGCTGGAATCCCTTGGGACTCCAACAGATACACCCTCTGGTGGCGGTAGAATACTGGTTACATAGGGTTGCATACATAACATCACTCCCTCCCAAAGTCAATAGTACACTTATTTACAGGATGAGACGATCTGGGCCTTTCGCTCCTAAGTCGATCGTCTCGGTACAAATGCAGGTGCAGGTGAGTTGGTTGGTTCTTCTCTGGGCTGCTGCACAGCTGGCCTTGCTGGGCTGCTGGGGATGATGAGTTCAGCTTCGTGGTCAACTGTGTTGTCGGTTGCCACTTGTGTGTGTGTCGGAGGGTCGAAGTTGGTGGTGTCCTCTTCAGGTTGCTCATGGCAGTCTGTGAATCGCAGTTTGGTTTGGTCCAAATGCTTTCTGCAAGTTAGTCCATTTGCGAGTTTGACCCTACTCCCTTCTTTGGCTATGACAATGCCAGCAAGCCATTTGGGACCATGTCCATAGTTGAGTACAAATACAGGGTCATTGACTTCAATCTTGCGTGACAAATTTGCGAGATCATGGTACATGTTTTGTTGATGCCGCCTGCCCTCGACGTGATCATGGAGATCAGGGTGGACGAGAGAGAGCCTTGTTTTGAGTGCCCTTTTCATGAGCAGCTCGGCTGGGGGAATCCCGGTGAGCGAGTGGGGTCTGGTGCGGTAGCTGAGCAGGACTCGGGACAGGGCTCTGCAGGGAGCCTTCCGACACACGTTTCAAGCTTTGCTTGATGGTTTGGACTGCTCGTTCGTCGGATGCGGGTTTGAACGGGGCAGATGTGAAGTGCTTGATCCCATTGCGGGTCATGAATTCCTTGAATTCAGCGCTGGTGAAGCACGGCCCATTGTCGCTGACAAGGACATCAGACAGGCCCTGCGTGGCAAACATGGCTCATAGGTTTTCGATGGTGGCCGTGGATGTGCTTACAGACACTATTACACACTCAATCCATTTTGAATAAGCATCCACAACAACCAAAAACATTTTGCCTAGAAACGGGCCAGCAAAGTCAACGTGGATCCTAGACCATGGTTTGGAGGGCCATGACCACAAACTTAGCGGTGCCTCTCTGGGTGCATTGCTCAGTTGAAAGCAAGTGTTGCATTGGCGCACGCAAGACTCCAAATCTGAGTCAATGCCGGGCCACCACACATGGGATCTGGCTATAGCTTTCATCATTACTATGCCTGGGCGGGTACTGTGTAGGTCACGTCTGAACGTTTCCCTGCCTTTATTCGGCAAAACCACACGATTACCCCACAAAAGACAATCTGCCTGTATGCACATTTCGTCTTTGCGTCGCTGAAACGGCTTGATCTCTTCATGCATCTCCGCTGGGACGCTGGACCAGCTCTCATGGAGGACACAGTTTTTTTTACAAGGGACAGTAAAGGATCCTGGCTGGTCCAGGTCCTGATCTGGCGGGCCGTAATGGGTGACTTTTCATTTTCAAATGCATCCATCACCAAGAGCAAGTCTGCAGGCTGTGCCATTTCCACCCCGGTGGTGGGCAATGGTAGCTGACTGAGAGCATCAGCGCAGTTCTCTGTGCCTGGTTTGTGGCAAATTACATAGTTATATGCAGACAGCGTGAGCGCCCATCTTTGGATGCGAGCAGAGGCATTGGTATTAATACCTTTGCTCTCTGAGAATAGCGATACGAGTGGCTTATGGTCAGTTTCTAACTCGAACTTAAGCCCAAACCGATACTGGTGCATTTTTTTACCCCGTAAACGCATGCCAGAGCTTCTCTTTCAATCATGCTGTAGGCCCTTTCGGCCTTGGACAAACTCCTGGACGCATAAGCGACTGGTTGCAATGTTCCTGATTAGTTTGCTTGTTGTAACACACACCCGACCCCGTACAAAGACGCATCGCAAGCTAACACTAAACGTTTACATGGGTCATACAGAACAAGCAGTTTTTTTGTTTTTTAAAAAGCAGCCTCTTGTGATTTCCCCCATACCCAGTCATCTCCCTTGCGTAGCAACACATGTAGAGGTTCTAGCAAGGTGCTTAACCTGGGTAGGAAATTACCAAAATAACTGAGGAGTCCCAGGAACAACCGCAGCTCCGTCATGATTTGTGGTCTCGGCGTGTTCTTGATGGCCTCCGTCTTGGTGTCTGTGGGTCTGATGCTGTCTGCCGCGATTCTTCGCCCTAAGAACTCGACTTTTGGCGTCAGGAAAACACACTTCGAACGTTTCAACCTGAGTCCCACACGATCTAGCTGACTTAGAACCTCTTCCAGGTTCTGCAAGTATTCGATGGTGTCCTGACTTGTGATCAGTATGTCGTCCTGGAAAACCACGGTGTGCGGAACCGACTTTAGCAGACTCTCCATGTTCCTATGAAAAATAGCCGCGGCCGATCAAATCCCAAACGGGCATCTATTGTAGATGAACAGACTTTTGTGCGTGTTAATGCAGGTGAGGCCTTTCGAAGATTCAGCCAGCTCCTGTGTCATGCAGGCCGAGGTCAGGTCCAGCTTGGTGAACGTCTTTCCTCCTGCCAGGGTCGCAAATAGGTCGTCTGCCATGGAGAGCGGGTACTGGTCCTGCAGCGAAAAACGGTTAATCGTTACTTTATAGTCCCCACAAAGTCTGACCGTGCCATCGCCCTTGAGAACCTGAACAATCGGACTGGCCCACTCGTTGAACTCCACCAGCGCGGGATGCCCTCTTATTGCAGCCTGTCCAGCTTGATCTCCACTTTCTCTCGCATCATGTATGGCACCGCTCGTGCCTTGTGGTGGATGGGTCGTGTGCCGGGAACCAAGTGGATCTGCACCTTCATCCCCGAGAAACTTCCAATGCCTGGCTCAAACAACGACAGAAACTTGCTCAAAACCTGGGCACGAGGCATCGTCGACGGACGAAAGCGCTCGGATGTTGTCCCAGTTCCAGTGGATTTTTCCCAGCCAGCTTCTGCCGATCAGTGTGGGGCCATCTCCTGGTACTATCCATAGTGGGAGTTCGTGCACTGCTCCATCATAGGAGACTTATACTGTTGCGCTGTCAATTACAGGGATCAGCTCTTTAGTGTAAGTTCTCAGCTTGGGCCTGAACGCCTTGTTGCACCACTGCTTGTCGAAGGCCTTTTTGCTCATGATAGACTGACTCGCACCTGGATAGTGGAATTCCATTCAGTTCGACTTTTAACATGATCGGTGGACATTTCGTGGTGAAGGTGTGTACCCCATACGCTTCTGCCTCCTCGGTTCGAGTCTCTAGTTCAGTTTGATCCGCCATGGATCGGTCTTCCTCTGCAACGTGGTGGTTTGCAGGGTTTGCAGCTCATCTGCACGTTCGCTGGAGGTGTCCCGTTGTTCCACAGCCTTTGCACGCAGTGTTTGAAGCGGCATTGATGGACTCGATGATCACCTCCGCAGCGCCAACAAGGTGTTAATTGTCTCACTTTCACGCTTGATGGCGGACTCTGGGTCATCTGAGATCATGCAGCTGCAGGGTGTGTATGTTCTGCCATATGCATTCCTGCCTGAAAACAGCGTTACTTTGTGTACAGTACTTGCTGAAACCCCATTATGCTGCGAAATTTGTTTGGTGTTATCGCTGGTGGACGTAAATGCCTGGGCTATCGTTATAGCTTTGCTCAGGTTCGGTGTTTCAACAGTCAATAGTTTGCGAAGGATAACCCCATGGCCAATGCCAAGCACAAAAAAGTCTCTTAGCATTTGCTCCAGGAATCCATCGAATTCGCAATGTCCTGCAAGGCGTCTTAGTTCGGCGACGTAGCTCGCCACTTCCTGGCCTTCAGACCGTTGACATGTGTAAAATCGATACCTTTGGATTCAGGTGCTCCCGGACCAGCGTACACAGTTCTTCATATGATTTGGTTGTTGGTTTCACCGGAGCAAGAAGGTTCTTCATGAGGCCATAGGTTGTTGCCCTGCAGACGGTGAGGAGGATCGCCCTTCGTTTGGCAGCGTTCGCACTCCCTTCCAGCTCGTTGGCCACAAAGTATTGGTCGAGTCGCTCCACGAAGGCCTCTCAATCGTCCCCTTCTGAGAATTTCAACAGGATGCCAACAGTTTGCTGCATTTTCGCGTGGTGGTTCGTTATCTCATCGCCAGTTGTTATGTCTCGAATGAAGCAATGCAACTGAGTACTGTAGACGTGAGTAAGTGTGACCTTAGTAGTTTCTTTATTCTAACTCCAGAGTGCTGGTACAGCATGGGAGGCCTGATTATATACAGTGTTCCCAAGGGATGCTGGGATCCATTGGGACTCCAACAGATACGCCCTCTGGTGGCGGTAGAATACTGGTTACATAGGGTTGCATACATAACCAGTTCCATTCACAACTCCTCAGAAAATGAAGCAGTCTGCACCCACATGTAGCAAGTCCTGGATAACATTCAGACTTGGGCTGATAAGCGGCAAGTAAAATTTACACCACACAAGTGCCAGGCAATGACTATGTCCAAATAAGCGAGAGTTTAACCACCGCTCCTTGACATTCAACGGCATTACCATCCCGAATCACTCACCATCAACATCCCGGGGGGCGGGGATCAGCATTGACCAGAAACTTAACTGGACCAACCACATAAATAATGTGGCCACAAGAATAGGTCAGAGGCTGGGTATTTTGCGGTGTCTCACCTCTTGACTCCCCAAAGCCTTTCCATCATCTACATGTCACAGGTCTGGTGTGTGATGGAATATTATCCACTTGCCTGGATGAGTGCAGCTCCAACAACACTCGTGAAGCTCAAAAGCATCCAGGACAAAGCAGCCAGCTTGATTACCACCACCTTAAACATTTACTCCCTTCACTATGGGCGCACTGCGGCTGCAGTGTGTACCATCTATAAGATGCACTGCAGTAACTTGCCAAGGCTTCTTCGACAGCATCTCCAAAACCTGTGACCTCCACTACCGAGAAGGACAAGAGCAGCAGGCACATGGGAACATCATCCTGACTTGGAAGTATATCACCGTTCCTTCATCATCACAGGGTCAAAATCCTGGAACTCCCTCCCTAACAGCACTGTGGGAGTAACTTCACCATACGGACTGCAGCGGTTCAAGAAGGCGGCTCGCTGCCACTTTCTCAAGGGCAATTAGGAATGGGCAATAAATGCTGGCCTTGCCAATGACACATATATCCCAGGATCGAATAAAAATAAGAGAAAATAACACAGTATGTGATGGTTGAATATGGCTTGACTTTTCCCTCTGAGCTGTGACCTTGGTGACAACAAAACTTTGCAACATTTGAATCAAATTAGAACATAAGAATTAGGAGTAGGCCATATTGCCCCTCGTGCCTGCTCTGCCATTTAATAAGATCATTGTCGATCTTCGATCTCAACTCCACTGTCCCTTGATTCCTCTAGAATCTCAGCCTTGAATATACTCAACGAGTCTCTCCCCTTTAACGGAGGGGAGAGAGCAGGCTGACGCACACGTGCTGTGACGTCACCACCGCTCCGCCGCTGATTGACGTCCCAGCTTCCGCCCCTCATCCTGAATTACCGCCACACTTCCGCCCCCACTATGACCGACTTCCAGTCCGTTAAAAAAATTACTAAGTGCCAAAAACCAATCAAGAGACCACCTCAACGGTCCCACTATCTCTGCAGCTACCTCTTCTAAAACTCTAGGGTGCAGGTCGTCGGGTCCAGGGGATTTTTCACCACTTAGTCCCATTAATTTCTCCAATACTATGGGCTGGAAATTCCTCAAACATCCTCCTCATTTTTCAGCGGTATTTTGCTGTTTTGGGCGGAAAACGGTGCAGTGGGAAATTTCCTGAAGTCTTCCTCTGGCGGTTTTGAAATACCGCTGAGGAGCGGACCGCCGCCTGCAAGACTGGAAAAAGCGTTTTCGCCCGATTTTGGCAACAGCGGTCACCCATAGATAGGGTCAAAAAAATCGCCAAGGAAAAACCTGTCGGCGCAGCCCTTGGAAACGGTGGTAGATATGAAAACCTGCAAAAAAGGTAAGTTAAAGTTTATTTTTTTCATTCTTTTGCAGCGATTCGCTAGAAAAGGGTCTTGTGAATGCTTTGCGATTTTTTTTTTCTCCTTTTTTTGGGGAAAATATTGTGTTTTTTCCCCCCTCCCTAGGCCTAACTCGCAGCGTTATCAGCCTCAGAGAAAAGTTGCAGAAAATTCGCAATTTACACCGCAAATCTTTGTGCAATGCCGATTTTTCCCGCCGGGAAGATTTTTTTCCATTTTCCCCTGAATTTACAGCCTCTAAATCATAGCGGAGTCATAGCGGTTTTTTTGACGGCAAATAACCGCTATGACCCATAAAGGAATTTCCAGCCACATGTCTTTACTTATACTGATTTCTTTAAGTTCTTCTTTCTCTATAGACCCTTGATTCCCCATTATTTCCGGAATGTTTTTTGTATCTTCTATCGTGAAGACAGATACAAAGTATTTAGAAACATAGAAAATAGATGCAGAAGTAGGCCATTCGGCCCTTCGAGCCTGCACCGCCATTCAATTTGATCATGGCTGATCATACAACTTCAGTACCTCATTCCTGCTTTCTCTCCATACCCCTTGATCCCTTTAGCCGTAAGGGCCACATCTAACTCCCATTTGAATATATCTAATGAACTGGCCTCAACAATTTTCTGTGGTAGAGAATTCCACAGGTTCATAACTCTGAGTGAACAAGTTTCTCCTCATCTCGGTCCTAAATGGCTTACTCCTTATCCTTAGACTGTGACCCCTAGTTCTGGTCTTCCCCAACATCGGGAACATTTTTCCTGCATCTAACCTGTCCAATCCCGTCAGAATTTTATATGTTTCTATGAGATCCCCTCGCATTCTTCTAAATTCCAGTGAATATAAGCTAAATCGATCCAGTCTTTCTTCATATGTCAGTCCTGCCATCCCAGGAATCAGTCTGGTGAACCTTCGCTGCACTCCCTCAATAGCAGGAATGTCCTTCCTCAGATTAGGAGACCAAAACTGTACACAATATTCAAGTTGTGGCCTTACCAAGGCCCTGTACAACTGCAGCAAGACCTCCCTGCTCCTATACTCAAATCCTCTCACTATGAAGGCCAACATGCCATTTGCCTTCTTCACCACCTGCTGTACCTGCATGCCAACTTTCAATGACTGATGTACCATGACACCCAGGTCTCGTTGCACCTCTCCTTTTCCTAATCTGTCACCATTCAGATAATATTCTGCCTCCCTGTTTTTGCCACCAAAGTGGATAACCTCACATTTATCCACAGCATACTGCATTTGCCATGCATTTGCCCACTCACCTAACCTGTCCAAGTCACCTTGCAGCCTCTTAGCATTCTCCTCACAACTCACACTGCCACCCAGCTTAGTGTCATCTGCAAACTTTGATATTACATTCAATTCCTTCGTCCAAATCATTAATGTATATTGTAAATAGCTGGGGGCCCAGCATTGAACCTTGCGATACCCCATTAGTCACTGCCTGCCATTCTGAAAAGGACCCATTTATTCCTACTCTTTGCTTCCTATCTGCCAACCAGTTCTCTATCCACGTCAATACATTACCCCCAATACCATGTGCTTTAATTTTGCACAGCAATCTCTTTGTTTAATATTTCTGCCATTTCCTTATTGCTCATTATAATTTCTCCTGTCTCTGCCTCCAATGGGCCCACATTTACTTTCATTAATCTCTTCCTTTTTATATTCCTATAGAAAACTAGTCATGCAACTGCCAAGAGCACATATGTTACCAATCAGGTATGCCATGGAACAATGAAATAAGTATGTATGGAGGTCATTAACTATACGCTGAATTCATGATCTCAGAAATCAACATTAGGAGGCACTAACAGAGGATAACAACTTTTCCTGAGAGGGAGGAAAAAACACAAGATGAGTCAACTGAGAATTCTCTTAACCATCTCCGAGCAGTTATTTAAAGAGCAGTATTGGGAGAGGCCTTCTTGCCCCATCTCCACTTTAGTTTAGAAGGATATACAGTAAAAGAATTAAAAGCCAGGAGACTTAAAAAACAAAGTAAAACCAAGGGTTGTAAATTAAAAAGGAAACACTACAAATGCTGGAAATCTGAAATAAAAACAGAAAATGCTTTATACACAATAAATCAGTCAGCATCTGTAAAGGGAAAACACAAGTGTTTTAGCTGCCTACCCTTCATCAGAACTGAAGACTAAAAAGATAGGCAGGCATATTTGTATGGTTGGAAAAATGGAGAAAAGGAGGAGAGGGGAAGGCAACAAACACAGAAAGAGGGTGGGTTAAATGACTTGCAAACTGCTTGATAGAAAACAGTTTGATTGTATAAAAGCTCATCAATGAAGTAACACTGAAGAAATGCTGCAATCCTTGTGCTGATATTGCTTCCACAATGGTATTAGACAAGGAATTACAGGATATTGACCCAGTGACAATGAAAGAATGGCAATGTACATCCAAATCAGGATGGTCTGTGACTTGGAAATGATAGTGCTCCCATTATATTATTGCTTTTCTCATTCTCAGTGGTAGAGGTCGCAGGAGAGGTGCTATTGAAGTAACCTTGAAGAGTTGCTGCAATTCATCCTGTACATACTGCAGCCACAGTGCACTGATGATGTTGGAATTAATATTTAGTCCAGTGGCAGAGGCCATCAAGCTGTCTTGGATATTATGAGGCATCTTGAGTGCTGTTGCAGCGGGTCCCATCACCCTCTGAATTAAGTTTGTAGATGATGAAGGGACATAGCTATAAAAAGACAAACCACTCATCAGAGTACTCTGCCTCTGTCCATAAGGTTATTGCTGAGAAGGTGGCACTCAATGGCACTATTAAATACTCCTTCCTTCACTTTACTATTTGCGACGAGGCTGACAGGCAGTAGTTGGTTTGGTTAGACTTATTACATACTACATAGAATTACATATTACATAGAAATTACAGCACAGAAACAAGCTGTTTTGCACAACCAGTCTCCACGAGTAGTAATGCTAATCCCATGTACCCGTCTTGTTCCCATATCCCTTTAATCCCCTCTTTCCTTCAACCACCTAACTAATGTATTGTTAAATGATGACATGGTCCCTGACTCAATCACTAATTCCAGTCTTACAGCTCACTAAAAAATAATTTCCTGCTCTCTGTCCTAAATATCTTCCCATTTGATCTTTTATCTATGATTATTAAAGATTATTAAAGATGAAATAGCAGCACATTTGGAAAGCAGTGACAGGATCGGTCCAAGTCAGCATGGATTTATGAAAGGGAAATCATGCTTGACAAATCTTCAAGAATTTTTTCACAATGTAACTAGTAGAGTGGACAAGGGAGAACCAGTGGATGTGGTGTATTTGGACAAGGTCTCACACAAAAGATTGGTGTGCAAAATTAAAGCATATGGTATTGGGGGTAATGTACTGGTTGGCAGACAGGAAGCAGAGTCGGGATAAACGGGTCCTTTTCAGAATGGCAGGCAGTGACTAGTGGGGTGCCACAGGGCTCAGTGCTGGGACCCCAACTATTTACAATATACATTCATGATTTAGATGAAGGAATTGAGTGTAATATCTCCAAGTTTTCAGATGGCACTAAGCTGGGTGGCGGTGTGAGCTGTGAGGAGGATGCTAAGAGGCTGCAGGGTGACTTAGACAGGTTAGGTGAGTGGGCAAATGCATGGCGGATGCAGTATAATGTGGATAAATGTGAGGTTATCCACTTTGGTGGCAAAAACATGATGGCAGAATATTATCTGAATGGCGTCAGATTAGGAAAAGGGGAGGTTCAATGGGACCTGGGTGTCATGGTTCATCAGTCATTAAAGGGTGGCATGCAGGTACAGCAGGCGGTGAATAAGGCAAATGGTATGTTGGCCTTCATAGCTAGGGGATTTGAGTATAGACGCAGGGAGGTCTTACTGCAGTTGTACAGGGCCTTGGTGAGGCTTCACCTGGAATATTGTGTTCAGTTTTGGTCTCTTTATCTGAGGAAGGATGTTCTTGCTATTGAGGGAGTGCAGCGAAGGTTCACTCGGGGATGGCAGGACTGACATATGAGGAGAGACTGGATCGACTGGGCCTGTATTCACTGGAGTTTAGAAGGATGAGAGGGGATCTCATAGAAACATATAAGATTCTGATGGGACTGGACAGGTTAGAAGAATGTTCCTGATGTTGGGGAAGTCCAGAACCAGGGGACACAGTCTAAGGATAAGGGGTAAGCCATTTAGGACTGAGATGAGGAGAAACTTCTTCACTCAGAGAGTTGTTAACCTGTGGAATTCCCTACCGCAGAGAGTTGTTGATGCCAGTTCATTGGATATATTCAAAAGGGAGTTAGATATGGCTCTTACGGCTAAAGGGGTATGGAGAGAAAGCAGGAAAGGGGTACTGAGGTGAATGATCAGCCATGATCTTATTGAATGGTGGTGCAGGCTCGAATGGACTGCTCCTGCACCTATTTTCTATGTTTCTATGATCCCCTCATTCTAGATCCTGACCATTGGAAACAGTGCATTTCTATCATCACTTCATAATTTTCAACACCTCTATTAAATCACCCCTGTGCTTGAAGACAAAGTCTAATTTTCCAAAGTGAGGACATTCTCCATTGTGTAGTTGATACCACCACCATGCTAAATGAGACAGACTAAAGAACTGATCTAGCAGTCCAAAACTGACCATCCATGAGGTGCTTTGGGTTATCAGTAGTAATAGAATTGTGCGCATCCACAATCTATAACCTCAAGACCCTTCATGTCTCACTCTTGAATCATTATCAAGCCAGGAGCACACCAGGCATACCATAGATAGAATGAGGTACCAAATGATAAAGGTATTGCACGCTAAATACCAAAAGCAACAGGCTATAGACAGAACTAAGGGGTCCCACAAACAATGATCAGAACAAAGAAATCTAGACCCACCACTTCCAGTCAAGAATGGTGGTGGACAACAAGGCAATTACTAGAAGTAGGTTCCATGAATATTACCATCCTCAACCAAGGGGAGCTCAGTTCATAACTACGAGAGACAAAGTCCTTTGGTGTGTGAGAGTGACAGCATATACCTTTAAGAGTGGATTTACAATATTTGGATAGAACATTTCTAATACATAATTGTACTAACTTTTTGTTCTGATTGTTGATTTAATTTTGAACAAGAATTTCTTTTAGGAGTACTTCTTGTAAAAATGATTACTAAGGACCTCCTTCTGAATGGTTTTGTGGTGTGGTACTCAACCTTACTGATCAAGGAAGTACCAGGTTTGATTCTTGGTCTGTGCCGAGTTTGCTGGTTTCAGTTGGGGAAGTGGTGTGGGAACTACAAATGGAGGAAGGCTATGGGTTCACCCCCTGGTCTTTGCAAGTTGACTAATCTCATTTGAGACAATGATATGGGCAGGTGGGTGGAGGAACAAATACATCAGCCAGGGCTGCTGCTTCTGCCCATTAGTGTGTACGTGCGAACATCAGATGAATTTAGATTTGGACCCAGCCGTGATCTTTCCCATACCAGTTCAATAGTCCACCAACATTTATTAACTAGTCCCATGCATGCAGAATGAACAGTTGGTTGAGGTACTAGAGGTCTGCCAACACCTGTGGAACTGTATCCTGCATAAGTCTGGAACTTATGGGAAGAATGGAAGAAAATGTTAGGGGAAAATACTGCCAAAGCTGTATGGAAAATACTGTACTTGAAATAGAGATTATTTCAGATGCACTTCTCTGACCTCTTCAATAAAGGTGTTGATTTCTGGAGCAGCTTTATTTGCTTTCTTTCTCAACTGTCGTTTGGCTTTATTTACATCTTTTTCAACTCTATTCCAATCCACTTTAATATAGCCACTGTGATTTGCAACCTGAGGAAAAATATGTATTAATGAGTAAAGGTATGAGATAGTCCTTGAGTACCTAATATATTTCTAAATAAGTTCTATAGGTTTTACAACTGGCTTGCTTCAGTAAGTCAGCATTCAGATCCATTCAGATATCGGCATTCACATTTCCTCTAGAACTAGTGCGATACTAAAGCGGCCAATCATGCTTCATGAGACAAGTGTAGAAAATTGGAGATTTCTTTTGCACAATTTCAATGGATAATTTGAATTAAGCAACTTTGAATTATGAGATGGCTGCAGCTGCATTTGCATAACTCAGTTAATCTTACTTGTCCATAAATGCTTCTCTAGAAATCTAATCAAGTTCTAAATAATAAAGCAAAAAAAATTGAATTTGTGAAACGTGTATCTATAGCATCAAAAGTCACGTGTCTCTGATGTGGTGCTGTAGTTTGCAGAACCAGAGGCTATTGTCCCATCCACCAATCAATCACCTGATCACAAAACACTAAGCATCACCTACCCGATCATCTGTTTCTGCTGCTGGGTTTTCCCCGGGATGAATCTGGGGGAAATCGCTGGGATTTGTTGTTTTTATTATTACACTCTCAATTCAAATCAGAATCGTCAGAATCATGAGACTTTTAATATTTGAATGCCATATTCAATTGTAGATTTTAAATTTAAGATTTATTGATAAAAAATTGCAAATTTAAAACAGCCACCAACCCGTGACCATCGGCCCCACTTACAGAAACATATCAATTAAATGACTATTGCAGCACTCAAAATTGTCATTTAGTTTGTAAACAAAAATCAAAAGTTGAGGGTAACATTTTGACATCTGCTAAAATCATCCTTGTTGTTCCATTTGTACTACAGTCTCCATGGATGCCATAGTTAAATCTAGGTGTCCAACAATTCCATGATTCAAATTATCACAGATGGACCCAGGGTGATTCACTATTAAAAAAAAAAGTCAATTTAATTACTTCAATAAAAATTCCAAATGCAGAACTTATTTTGTGCCTTCTTCAAATTAAATGTGATTTATAAGTTGAAATATGAACATTAAATTCTTGCAGATTTTCCACTGGTGGCAAATATTTACCATGGCTTTTATCGATCTATTTGCAAATTTACAGTTGCCCAAGTTATGACTGATTTTAAAAACAAATGCATCTAAAGAATTGTGTATAGAATCATGCAATTTTGTTTCTATTTATAGGATTCCAAAAAATATATTTTTTGTTTGCTGTTACAACTCAAATTGTACTGGATCATGGCACATTGTAAATATGCAACAAACAGCTTTTAATCCAAATAAACATGAAGAACATCTAAAGTTTTGGTTCTCAAGTTTTTGTTAGAAAATACATTTTTCATTTTTTTATTATGCTTTTATTACCACATTTTAGCAATTGTTACCATTATCAAGGCATTGAGCAAAAACATGAGATTTTTTAGGAATGTAAAACTGTAGGATTAGGAAACGGCCTTTAGGTCTAAAAGGTGTGTTTCTTTCTGATACAACTCAACTCCAATAGCCATCTCCTCACCATATGGGCAATTTAATTTAAATCGAAGTAAAGTCACGGGTCTGTTATTTCTAAAGATTTGTTTCCTGTGATGAGTCGATCCCCACTGGGAGCATCAGATCATGGCTCCTCATATCCCTCAATCCCTTCTCTCACCTAAAGGACATCCAATTATCTCTTGAACTCATTTATATTGTAGAGCGCCACCAGTTTATTAAAAATACCTTCCTTGAACATTTAATTGATACATTAGCTTAAGAAAATCATATGAATAAAAGAAACCTACTAAGTTATTTGCTCCTTTTGAAGTCAACGGTAGCATTTGAAAACATTTAAATAAATGTAAGAGCCAACAGGTTTCACAATACTGTTACAGGGTGCAGAATTAATTCTACTCCTGTCAAAATGTCTTTCCTTATTTTAAGATCCTATCAATGCTTAAGTTTCTGCTAGGAGATACAAAAGTGGCCCAAGTAACTTGCCCTCCGCCTATGGCCCATTCTTGGCATCTACCTAATGAAATCAGGAACTCAACGTGCAAGGAATTGTGGGTGTGAGCCTGCAATTTACCTTCACACTTGTTCATTAATGGGACTGAACCAACTACATTTTTGCATTTAGGACAAAAAGAAAATGTATATTCTCAAAAAGTGATCACCTTCCCTTCAGGACAATAAAACTACTTTATACTTAAACCTACACATGGAAAATGACCTATAATTTTTTACTATGTGAAAATGTCACATTTTGTATTGGAGAATTTTTACCTCATTTTTTGTATTAAAATAACTGTTTACCAATTTGTGACTATGAGCTAGAATCTTAGGGGGCGAAATTGCCCCACGCCGCGATTGGGGGCGGTAACTTTCCGGGGCAGGGACTTTTAGAGCACGGCACGGAAGTACCACCCCCGCCGCTGAATAGGGTTTACTGCCCCTTAAAAGAAGCGGAGCGCAATCTCCGGCGCTCCACTTCCTTTGGGGGGCGAGTCTCGGGGCGCTACTGGGGTGAACTATGCGGTATGCTATGCGGAGCTGACGCGCTCCAACAACCTTCCCTTTGATTAAAGGGGAGAGCCGCTGCGCACTCTGCACAGCCTATGATGCCCCCCACTGGGCCACCAGGGCAGTGTGTGACCGGGCTAGCAGCACGGCATCTAAGACGTAGTGCCGGGTTGCACGATGGCGGCCCAGACCAAGCTAGGGGAGCCATCGTCGAGCCGACCGACTAAAATAGATGGAGGCCTGGGGCGCCGGCGCCCTCCTCTTTAATCACCGCCCCGAAAGCGAATGTCCACCAGCTTCGCGACCTGCAAAGCTGGCGTTGACATCTGCCCACGCCAGCCTCGCGGCCTGCGGGACAATTTCCCCCATGTGATATTAAGGGGTTGGCGCGCAGGGCGATGACGTCATCGGCGGTTGCGCGGCATCCTGGGGCGCTAACCGCGGCGCTGTCATGACAGCGCCTCCGCAATCTCCTCGGCAATTTCCCGGGAGGTAGTAGTGCCCCCTCCCCCGGGCGAAAACTGTTTTCCAGCTATAAAAAAAAGGGGCAATTTTTCCCCCTTAGTCTTCTGTGTAAGAAAGGATTTAGTACATGAAAAATCCAGGAAACCGCTTATTAAAACAGTGAATTAGTTTGTTCTTCAAGATTCAAGTGATTTGATTTTAACAGGAATTTGTGAGTACATAATATTGACCTATACAAGTATGGAAGAAACCCAATAATGGCCCAGAAATTCCGGCCTCCCGGTTCCGTACGGAGGGTATATGTACCCGGGAAGGCATCGCAAAAGCCGTTTTTCAGCTTTTCCGATCAGGCTGGAGCTTGACAGATCTTCCGTATCTCCACAGCCAGGACATTCGCATGGGAAAGAATGCTGTACTTACCTATATCTTGTCCAGCAGATATCCTGAAAACTCTTGCGCCTGATAAAAGCAGGTGCATAGCCTACTTTTACAGGCAGAAGAGTTTTAAAATACACAAAAACATAATTAAATTTTAAAAACAAATTTTATTATTAAAAACCCTCCCCACTACTAATTTTAAACCAAAATTTTAAAAACTTTTTTTAAATATCGGGAAAATATATTTTATTATACATAAATATAATTTAAATTAATAAAAATATGTGATGTATTTTTTATTAGTGCTTTGGGTGTTTGGGAGGGTTTCTCAATCACAATAGTGGAAACTCCAACTTACGGAGTTCCCATCATTATGAATGAGTATATACTTTACCCGGATTGGCTGTCCAGAGCCATGTGACTGAAGCTCCAGCCCTGCGGACGTCCAGACATACACGCGCTCCGACGCACATTCAGTGGAGGCCTCAGGACCGGGATCTCGGGTGGGCGCAGCAGGTTCAGGTAAGTGCGTATCTTTTTTAACTTTTTTACCTGATCGCCCGCAGGAAGCAGCCGATTGGGACTTCTAGGCCATTAAGTAGGAGTCCTGTTAGATGAATACAGAATCTGACCATAGAAGGTCTATGCTTCTGATTGAATTGAGTAAGAGTAGTGCAGGAGACTGCAATGGGACCTAGAGAAATAGAGAGAGGTGCATAATCTCATAGGATGGTGGTGATGTACCCAACAATTTTTTTTTAAAGTTCCGCCTTCTGATAAGGTTCTTATAAGTACCATAAACCTTACTTCAATCCTGCATATTTCCAAGCTGATTTCGAAGTTCAATCTCCATCTGTCCCAATAATTAATGTTAACTACAATGTTTGACTCACCACTGGCATGAACTAAATTCACATCAGGATAGGGCTCCTGCTGATTCAAAGATTTCTGCTAATGCAGACTAGCATCAGACTTAGAATTTCAATCTTACTAATGCTAGTTGACATTCTCTTTTTTCTGGGTGCCACTTTCCCTCCACCTACCACGTATCCCTATCTAACAGGAATAAAGCTTAGGAGCAACTGAATACCCAACTTGTATAGCAACTCAGTAAATGGATGACTGCCCCTACTGCAAAGAACTGCTGCCTGGGTGAATGTTAAAACTATAACAAAATCCTGGATATTGACTACTTTATAAGCTACTCTGGTTTTGCTGCTGTGGTATTCTTGAGCAATGGACCCCTGTACGACTGCCTTTAAGGCTATCCCACAGTTGACTTAATTTAAATAACATCGCATCCTATTACCGTGAAACCTGTCTGCCAACATTTATGAAAATTAAAATGTTGAATACTGCAGAAATTATTCAAATTAACCGTTATTTACCTGCATCAAAAGGAACCCACCACCAATAGCTGTAGCTGCCAGTTTGCCAATCTTCTGAAATACAAAGCCTGCACACCTGAAAGTTAGGAGATACAACAGCACTAAATATTAATTTTAGTTTAAGATCTTCTTCTAAAACACTTTAATTGGATAAGTAATTACATCTCAATGTTTGTAAGTTTATTTTCTCCCTATGGTTAGGGTTTCCTGGTCCCTTTTCACATCCTCAAACCAAGAGTTAAGTTAGATTATGAACAGAGAGCCCTGGGGGTATATGTGCACAAATCGTTGAAGGTGACAGGGCAGGTTGAGAAAGCGGTTAAAAAAGCATACAGGTCCTGGGCTTCATAAATAGAGGCATAGAGTACAAAAGCAAAGAAGTTATGATGAACCTTTATAAAACACTGGTCCAGCCTCAACTGGAGTATTGTGTCCAATTATGGGCACTGCACTTTAGGAAGAATATGAAGGCTTTAGAGAGGATGTAGAAAAGATTTACAAGAATGATTCCAGGGATGAGAGACTTCAGTTACGTGGATAACCTGGAGAGGCTGGGGTTGTTCTGCTTAGAGCAGATAAGGTTGAGAGGAAATTTGATAGAGGTCTTCAAAATCATGAGGGGTTTAGACAGAGTAGATAGAGATAAACTGATCCCATTGGCGGAAGGGTTGTGAACCAGTGGACACAGATTTAAGGTGATTAGCAGAAGAACCAAATGCGACATGAGGAAAAACTTTTTAACGGAGCGAGTGGTTAGGATCTGGAATGCACTGCCTGAGGGGGTGGTGGAGGCAGTGCATTCCAGATCCTAACCAGGATTCAAAAGGGAATTAGATAAGTACCTGAAGGGAAAAAAATGCAGGGCTACGGGGAAAGGGCGGGAGAGTGGGACTAGCTGAAGTGCTCTTGCAGAGAGCTAGCACAGGATCGACAGGCCAAATGGCCTCCTTCTGTGTTGCAACCATTCTATGATTCTATCTGTTCCATATCCTGCCCATACTGCTTTGTGCTAAATGCCAGCTGTGCTAAATGTTGATTTCCATTCTAATTTTCCTTAGCCAAGAGGAAGCACCACACACCCATTCAGTGGCTAGGCCAGATTGCCAGCTGAAATTGGAATCACACACCTTTTTAAATGCATTCTTATTGAGGACTGCACACTTTTTGTCAAAATTCTGCTTAAAACACCAACAATGAACCACTAGTTCAGGAAAAGTATAAACTTTATGCATTTATCTTAAGTCACTTCAGAAACGTACAGAAGGATAAACTATAAAGAATTGGTTGGTGCATTTTCCTTTCTTTTTTGGACTTCAATTCAAAACTAGCCAGACTGGTGGAATGAGAATCTCCTCTCTTTGTTAGCTGTATGGAAACTGTGTAGGTATGAGTTTACAGTACAAAACTGTTTATATTATGGCACTAAATTAGTAGTCTTGCTCATTGACAGTTATGGTAATCAGAAATGTCACAGTATGGTTTTCTCTTAGGAGGTTGGAGTTGGGGTACATTTCTGGTGCAATGTAGAGGCAGCTTTAATCTGCATACCAGACCTGGGAGAGTATGATACTAATAGCCAGTGCAAAAAAAACAGGAAGAAATTTCATTCATCAGTATTGACATCTTGGAAATTTTGAACGTTTCGTGAAAAAATAAACAGGTCAAGTTCTCCTAGACCATTAGACCCTTATTCTACTTATTTATACAGTAGTTAATACTAAGCTCTGTGTTTAAAAGTAGGTAACCTGCGTGGCATGCATAACTAAACCAATGGAACAAATCTGGCACTATTCATTCATAAGTCAGAATATAGTATGCATTCCGCAACGGGCTAATGGAAATATGCAGTATCTGTTTTAGCAGTAAAGCATACAGATCAGAAGGTACCAGGGCCAACACCCTTGGAACTGTACTCCAGCTAGAGCCAGTATCTTCTAGAGGAACTAGAACAATTTTTTAAAAAAAGTAACCACTCCTGTTAACATTAATGAAATTACTGTATAAACTTTACAGAACAATTACATGATACAGTCTATATAAAATAAAAAGCACCCCTAATGCACTACTGTTAGTTTTTCACACCAACATTCTATAATAATCTCATTTGAGGGGACACTTCAGTGCAAATTGATGCCAAATTAGTGACAGTTTTGTGCTATGTATCCACGAATTGCGTTCAGACTACCAAATTCATTTCAAGTAGGACCTAAGAGCCAGCAGACTTTCATCCCATCAGTCTGGACTAAATTCAAACTGAGATGACAAAACTGAAAGGACAGGCCATTGATCCACTTTGCAGCCCAGGATGCTTTCATTCAAATATAACTTTTCTTTTATAAAACATTAGCACAGTGGTACTGGGCATGCCATTTTAAAACCCATGTCGTTTTTAACCATTTTTTAAAAAACTCTCAAACTAATTTTGACTCAAACAATTTATGTATTCCAAAGTTTTTGTTATCAGCTGCTTCTAAATGTCCATGTGCGTTGGGGGAGGGAAAGAGAATTGTAAGAGTAGTTTAAATAGTGTTAACTTTGACAACATACAATAGACTACACACTCACCAGCCAGTTACACCACCCATCATTAATTGAGTAGTTACAGAATATTTCTCTGAAACTGGTCCGGAATTCTGTCCAAAAATACGGCCCAACCACTCACGTCGTCCTGAATACTCTGTCAGATCTACTACCTCATAGGACTCGTCATCACTGTTTTGACCTAAAGAAAGTGAACAGTACAAACAATGGCTTATTTTTCTACTGCACAACAGACAAGCTGTTATGAGAAACAGGAGGTACGACAAAGAGCTGAAGGAATACAGTATTGGCTTCAGTTAGAAGTTTAAGAAGAGAAAATCAGTCTAGGTTTCATCCCCAATGCTGGTACTGTAATAACAGAGAACAAAGATAACACTAACTGTTCTGGCTAATATCAGGTATGCACTATACGGTGTCATTTCATTTATCCACTCCACTATTGGGGTCAAGGATCAGCTTTTTTTTCTGCGTTCTGCGGGTCCCTGATGACTTTGTGAGTTTACTACCTGTTTGATCCCCTAACTGCAGTAACTGATCTCAGCCAGTGCAACAATAGGAGTTCTACAGCTAGTCTCAGTGCCCTTGATTGGGGAAGGGACAACCTATCCAGGGTTTCTGCTCCTAAAGTTATCCACAACTACTGCTTGATGTGTGCACATGGAATTGGATCAAGCACAGAATCAGGCATGGTCATGCCCTCTGCAGTTGTGAGACTATACTCCAGCAAAGAGTTGGCGTCTTCAGAAGAGAAGGTAGAAAATATATTAAGAACATAAGAATTAGGAGCATGAGTAGGCCATACGGCCCCTTGAACCTGCTCTGTCATTCAATGAAGTCATGGCTGATCTTCGACTTCAACTTCACTTTCTTGCCCAATCTCCATATCTCTTGATTCCTTAAAAATATTTTTTTATTAATAAAAATAAGTTAAAAAGACAGGATTAATGAAAAGAGGAGTGAGCTCAACTGCAATGTTCCCTATAGTCAAAAAACCTGCTGATATTCCCCATCAAAGGGCTAATACATAAATAATGGTCATGTGGGCAAGGTGCCAGTGGTTACCAAGGCCCAGGCAAATGTACCATGGAGTCAATTATATCTGAAAGGGTGGGGTAAGAATTGGCGAGAGCATTTAAAAATGTTACTGGTTTAGGTCCCTAAAGTTTTGTGAATTTAATCAGTCAGATAAGAAAGATTAAACCTTTTCCTTTCGAATAGAAATCATAGTGGCATCATAGTTTACAATATGTGATTATGAACTGAGAAATACAGCAAACAAACTTTGAGCTATTTTTTTCCTCTCCCCAAAATGGCATACTGCACAGTAGGATCAGAAAGTACTTTGAATGTCACCTGTTGTGTAAAGATGAAGGTCACTATTACAATCCAAAAATAATCAAGATTTCTAAATATTTTGAAGGAGAAAGCACTGAACAAACCATTTTTCTTTCCAGTTTCAGCTTAACTCAATGGTAGCACTCTGCCTCTTAAGTCTTAAAGTTGTGTGTACAAGCCCCACTAGGTGGACACTTCACTGAAATAGTGAGGGAGTGCTGTATTGTTGGAGGTGTTGTCTTTCAAATGAGACATTAAATTAAGACCCCATCTGCATATTCAGGTGAATGTAATGATACAGAACATTGCCCCATGCTTCCATATACTCAAGTACAAACTCTGTAGTGCAATTTTAGTTACGACTTTTGTTGGTGTGAAACTACCATGTCTGTGGTTCAGTGCCCCAAATTGTGTCATTTATGTTGGAAGACTTGAAAAATTAGGATGGTCTTTGAATTTTAACAACTTGCATTTATATAGCACCTTTAATGCAGTAAAACATCTGAAGGCACTTCACAGGAGCGTTATCAAACACAATGTGACACCAAGCCACATAAGGGGATATTAGGACAGATGACCAACTTAGCATCAATTTTTGTTTTATTGTGCTGTGATATTTTACTACACTGATGGCACTATCTAAATGTAAGTTGTTGTCATATTTGGGTAACAATCTCAAATTTTGGCTTAAAAATGTGACCTATACATACCTGCCTTAAAATACACTTCTATAATGTTTAAGTGCATTTGTAAACCATGTCACTTGTTTTCTTGCTCTTTCTAAAGTTGCTGAATATGCCATTTGTTCCACACCAGGTAGACCTATATAACTTTTGTTTTTAATTTGACAACCCAAGATGAACAGCTATAATGCAAAACAAAGGAAAAGACGACAAGATATATTAGGTAGTAAATAGGCTTGGGCTTAAAAACCTGAATATTGTGGAAAGAAGAAACATCTAAGTGAGTTAAGGAGATCCATATTTTGAGGTTTTGGAAAAACAATGGCCCATATTTTGCAGTGGTAATGACGGCAAAACTGTCAGTGTTCACCGTCATTACCCCTCTGAAACTGCCGTACCTTCAGGAGTTAGCGCACGTGCAGATAAATGCAAAAATCCTGAAATTGCAGACAGTCATTCCCTGCTCCGCAGTGGAACTCCTGATAGCCAGCAATCAGTGAAATCACTTGAACTGACGAAAGCTTTCCCTTTTCTGCTCTAATATCGCAGTTAAATATCTCATAAAAAGTTAAACCTGTTGAAAGAGGTGTAACTGTAATTTTAGCAGCGTATTGTCTGCTGAACAACCGTTCTGGCCATGAAAAACTAATTTTATATTTCTGAAATGTCAAATTGCTCCAGTTTGATCAAAATTACTAGATTTTAAAATAATAAAATATTTTTATCTTTTTTTAAAGTCTGTTCATATTTCAGCTTCTACCTTAGCCCCTTGTGTATGTCCCAATCTTTATTTTGCTCTCGAAATTTTTTTTTAAGTGAATGATAAAAGGTGCTTTCTATTTCCTGGTTTGCTGGCTGTGGCTGCTTAGACAGGTTGATGACATCACTGCTGCTGGATGCCGGAGATTCGCTACAATCAAATTAAGGTCGAGAAAGCGCAAGTTTTCATCAGAGATCGTGGAGATCTTTGTGGCAGCTTTCTTTGAGGTCAATGGCGATCGGCGTCGCTTCGCCGCTGACTGCAAATTGCGAGCATTAATTTAGGGGACTGTGGGATTGACTTCATTTCAACGCGGAAAAAAGCTCAATTTTGTCCAAGCCTATTTTCTGGCCTATTGCCAGAGTTACACCTGTTTTTCTAGGCTGGAAATATATTGCCAAAATTTTCCTGCCGTATAATTCAAATTTAGCGTCGCGCAGCGTGTCCAGTCGCCTTGGGGGGTGGAGCCTGTTGTCTGCGCCTAAAAAGCAATGCTGCATCTTATGCGCAAGCGCAACAAAAAAAAGTTACATTTTTGACGTCGTTGCAATGGACGCGCATGCGCAGTACAGCTCCAAGTTGACAATTGGCCATTTTTAAAGAGCCAGTTGTGTGTGTGAGGAGTGCTGTGTGAGGGCATTGGAAAAATCGGAGCTGCAGTAGTACAAGATGCAACGCGGTGCAAGGACCAAACATTTCTTGCAGGATGAAGTGGAGGCACTAGTTACTGATTGAGAACAGATGGCAGGAGCTGGACACCAGCAGAGGTCACATAAAAGTACCACCCAAAGAAATGAAGAAACACTGGAACCAAGTTGCAGAAGATTACTGCGCAATGGTGACCACCACGAAACCTGAAGGCCATTGTAAAAAGTGGCAGGACCTTGGTCAAGTAGTTAGTGTAAGTAATATTTTCATTTATTCAATGCAATTGCAATTGTAAATGTGACCAGCTGTATATGTCCCACCCAGCTGAAAGACACCGTCTCTAAAAAGTTATGTTTTCATCTTTGCAGAGGAAAGTGGCACACAACAAACGAGAAAGAACCAGAACAGGAGGAGGCCTGGCAAATCTGCACCCACTGACACCCTTGGAAGAGAGGGTCGCTGCTTTGACGGGTCCTGCCTGGCGAAAAGCAATCACCACGGCACAAGCTGGGCCCACACTCGAGGGAGAGGGTAAGTCCTGCAAATTCCATAGTCTGGCTTTGTTAAATGTTAAGCACTGTGCGGGCTAGCTATGCTTCGGTTCCTGGGGATGTCTTCATCAGCTACGCTTTGGTTGATGCAATGTGCAATCGTTCATCGTGGTTCTTCAAATCAGCCTGCTGCCTGGCCTGTGCTGTGTGAGCCTACTCATGCCACCCACCCTGCCCCCTCCTCTGCTGCTAATGATTTATCCGTGTTCTGTTATATTTTGCAGAACTTGAGGCCGACTTCAACGATGTATAAGAAAATTCAGACGAGGACCAGCTAACTTTGGAGGAGGTGCCACTCATTGCAGTGACAGCCCCTTCCATGACAGGTTAGGTGAGTGGGCAAATGCATGGCAGATGCAATATAATATGGATAAATGCAAAGTTATCCACTTTGGGGGTAAAAACACGAAGGCAGAATATTATCTGAATGGCGGCAGATTAGGAAAGGGGGAGGTGCAACAAGACCTGGGTTTCATCAGTCATTGAAAGTTGGCATGCAGATACAGGAGGCGGTGAAGAAGACAAATAGCATGTTGGCCTTCATAGCTAGGGGATTTTGAGTATAGGAGCAGGGAGATCTTACTGCAGTTGTACAAGGTCTTGGTGAGGCCTCACCTGGAATATTTTGTTCAGTTTTGATCTCCTAATCTGAGGAAGGATGTTCTTGCTATTGAGGGAGTGCAGCGAAGGTTCACCAGACTGATTCCCGGGATGGCGGGACTGACATATGAGGAGATACTGGATCAACTGGGCCTTTATACATTGGAGTTTAGAAGGATGAGAGGGGATCTCATAGAAACTTACAAGATTCTGACGGGACTGGACAGATTAGATGCGGGAAGAATGTTCCCGATGATGGGGAAATCCAGAACCAGGGGACACAGTCTTAGAATAAGGGGTAGGCCATTTAGGACTGAGATAGGGAGAAACTTCTTCACTCAGAGAGTTGTTAATCTGTGGAATTCCCTATCGCAGAGAGTTGTTGATGCCAGTTCATTGGATATATTCAAAAGGGAGTTTGATACGGCCCTTACGGCCAAAGGGATCAAGGGAGAGAAAGCAAGAAAGGTGTACTGAAGGAATGATCAGCCATGATCTTATTGAATGGTGGTGCAGGTTCGAGGAGCCGAATGGCCTACTCCTTCACCTATTTTCTATGTTTTCTATGACTAGTGGTTTGAGTGGTGGTGGGACATTCCATGGTTTCTGAATGTCTGAAGCTGCGGGTTCCAGTGGCAGGGTGCAGCAGGGCACACCCAGGGCCCCACCTTCTGAGGCTGCGAGTCCCAGTAGGGGGGGGGGGTGCAACGAGGCATACCCAGGGCCCCACCTTCTGAGGTTGTGGGTCCCAGTGGTGTGGTGCAGCGAGGCACACCCAGGGCCCCACCGTCCCTGGCTGAGTGTCCCAGTGGTGGGGTGCGAGCCACACCCGTGGGCAGGAAGGGAAGGAGAGCTGGAGCATGCTTTCCTGAGGTGCAGGATCTAACAGATGTGCTTCAGATGATGGCAATGAGTGCAGAGAGCACTGACCTTACGCGATCACTCCTGGACACCATCAGTGGGGTGGGTGACGAGGTAGTGAAGAAGAAACAGCAATATCACGAGAAATGGGAATGATGTCAGTGACCATGAGGGAGGGAATGTCACAGGTAGGTGATGCGCTGTCAGTGAACCCAGGGAGGGAATGTCAGATGGTGCAAATACTATCACTGAACATCAGGGAGGGAATGTTGCAGGTCGCTGAGATACTGTCAGGGTACATGAGGGACAGCATGTTGGAATTAGTTGCTGCAATAAGGGAATACGCCCAGACCCCCCCCCCGCCCATTGACAGAATCAACTGCCACTCCCACTCCAATCCCCACATCAGCCTCTGAAGAGCCCCAAGCTGGGCCCTCCAAATTGCCGCCTGCAGCCCCCTCCTCCCCCCCGCACAGGTGCGCACCACCCGAGATCTTAGAAAGAATAAGGTTGGTACCAACCCCAGAAACACTGCACCACCGCCTGCGGGCAGGGGTGGTGGAGTCACCAAGACCAAGCGCGGCAAGCAGTCTTAGAATGAGCTGGAGGAGAGACAGATACAGCCTTTCTTTGCTGCTGCTGTTATTATTACTGTTGTAACTGTTGTTCTCAAATAAAAAAATTTTTGTAAGTTATGTAAATTTCCACATTTATTAGTAAGCGATCTTAAAGTTTGTAAGTAATCATAACTGAAAACTTTAAAGTTTGGTACAAGAATAATTTTATTAAAGTTAACAAGTACAAACTGTTTGTTAAACTTTTGAATAAAATATATTTTACATTAAAACTGAATCATTTCCATTATTTGTTCAATTATTAAAACTTCTCCTCCCCCCCACCCCCTCAACTAATTGCAGTCGTGACTTCTCTCCCCCCACCCCACCCTTCCGATCGGCACCTTGCTCCCCGGGCTCAGTGTGCATAAGTCTTCCGATCAGTCGGCACCTCCCTCTCTCCCTCCCCCGGGATTGTTTTCCAGCCGAGCCCCAAGCCCGTGTCTGGGCCGATTCTGCCAGCTAGAGCTACGACCCTCCAGCCCTGCTTGAAAATATTCGGTGGTGGCGTGTGAGTAAGAAAAACAATGAAAACTTCTAAAATCCAAAAAACTTCCATTAACTACGTTGACAGGTTAAAAAAAGTTGAACTTTATTATTGATTTTTAAGTGTGTTCTTGACTCCCTCCAAAATCTTCGATTAAAAACAATGGCGTCTTGCAGCGCCGATTTATCAATGTGCGCTGCTTTCTGCTAACTCACCAGAAGGTTTTTCGGGGGTGGCCTAGGAGGAAAGATTTTTGGCCAAACTGCGAAAAATTATGAAAACCGGCGCAGTCATACGTCAAAACAACCTCACCTCGAAAAATCGTAACTAATTCAGATGCACCGGCACAGATTGCAGGGGGAAACTTTGAAAAAAATAAATACACCAGAAAAAACGGCACACGCCAAAAAAACGGTGCAAATGACCCGGGAAAATTGAGCCCCAAGAGGAGAAAGAACAAGTGGGATGGCAAGTGGGAACACAAGCTGATCATGTGGCCTCCTTCCTTCCCTTTCCAAACACCACATTCAATCGACAACTTTCTGTGCAGTATTCTCCACCTATCCAATCGCGAGACTCAAACCACTGGAGATTTTATACTGGGACACCTTCAATTGTGAAGATTGCACATCAATAAATTGCTGCTCATTTCTGTAATACATCTTAAATCCTGTTTTACATCAGAAACTACCTGATGTAGTTTTGACACCTTGTCTACCAGTAGTGATATGACTTGTTTTTAAACTTCTTTTCATGGCAATTATGTGAGTGAGGGACCCGAGATGTACCATAAGCTCAATGGAAATGTCTTTAGAAAGCACTGAAAAGCATGTTTAATGCGTTACTAAAATTAAAATACGCAGCTACTTTAATGGCAAGGATCAGATAGAAAGCAGACATGTTCCTCCAATCATCACAACAAACGAGTCCGGTAGGATACAGTTGCGATTCCGCACCTTCTCCACACTCAATCGGACCGTACCCAGCGACTCCGCACAAGCACCTTTACGCATAAATAGAGATCATTAAACCGAATTGAGCAGCTCGCCGCTTCCATGTCACCTTACCTCCACGCTCCGCCATACTGCAGCTGGTCTTAGCGTTGATAAATATCGCCAGCTCTTAACCCGGAAACACATCCTGTGTGGGGTCAGAATGACAGGCCGGGCGCCATGGTGATGAGGCCTGAGACGTGCTGTACAGGCAAGGCGCCACTGGTGCGTTTGCTCGGAAATGTGAAAAATGTACATTTCTGCTGGAATATCCCTATAAATTGTGATTATTGAACTCCGTGTTTTCAATGGAGCTACTTTTAGGCCTGGTGCTGGAGAGTTTATGTGATACGCCAGGTGGAGTCCCACCCTACTTAAACTTAAGCTCATCTAAAACTCTGCCACCCGTTCATCCATAGCACGCCGTTGGTTCCCGGTCCGGCACAGCCTTAATTTAAAAATCCCTCCATGGTCTGTCTCGGTTACCTCATCCAGCCCTACAACTCTTTTGGTTGCAAACAAATTAACCAATTAAATCAAGTGCCCCCTCATTAAAGGGGGCACTCCAAACATTTTTCAAGTGCCCTTTACCTTGATATCTATGCACTCATCCAATTCTGGCCTCTTGTGAATCACTGATGTTAATCACTCAACCATTGGCAGCCGGGCCTTCAGCTGCCTAGGCCCTAAGCTCTAGAATTTCCAACCCAAACCCCTCTCTTCTCCTTGAAGACGCCCCTTAAACCTACCTTCGGAGACCAAGCTTTTGGTCATCTATCCGAATACCTCCTTGCGTTGCTCGGTGTCAAATATTGCTTGTTAATGCTCCTGTGAAGCACCTTGGGATGTTTTACTACATTAAAGGTGCTATTTAAATACAAGTTGTTATATGTAAAGGAATAACGACCTTCCCTGAAGCTTATGTACCCAGGCGGGGAGGTGCGTCTTGCCCTTCTTGTCAGCAGAACAGCAACTGCAGTTGCTCAGGAATCGTGGACAAGTTGACAAGAAATGGATGAACTTAAAAAACCTGATTCATCTGAAATGAGACACATTTCTTCATTCTCAAAAAGAAATACCTATTGTATTCTTAAATGTTCACGTGATCTCGGCTTCAGTCATTAACTCTAGTGTATATATAGGGTTGCCAAACCTTCCAGATTGGCCGGGAGTCTCCTGGAATGAGGCATGAAACTTCTAAGCACTGCTGCTAGCAGCTTGGGAGCATTTTGCACATTAAATGTTTCGTCACTGCAGTTTTTACTCTCTGCTACTACTTAATAACATTGCCAATTGATACACCAATATGCGGGGGCCACCAAAGACTTTTATGAATAAGATCACACATTTGCTGCATAAGGAACGATCTTTGCCACAGATGCTCTTCAAAAATATATTTTTGAAAATCATAATTTTCCAGTTAATGTTTTAACTCCTGTTCTAAGAACAAGTACTCAATTTTTACGTTTTTTTTTCCTTTCTCTACAATCTTCCACCTAAATTATGGTGGGAGATTGAGCGAACTTTCATGGAAATTCCAGTTGGCTGTTTTAATTTGGTCTTTTCAAAAACTGTTTTCTCACTCGAATGGATTGATAATTTCTGTTGACAGTCTGCATGCCTTATGAAATGAAATCTGCATTTTTTGCTTTCTTCCTTACAGAATTAATCAATGTCGGAAAATGTGAAGTCATCCACCTTGGAAAAAAAAACAGTAAAAGGGAATATTATTTGAATGGAGAGAAATTACAACATGCTGCGGTGCAGAGGGACCTGGGGATCCTTGTGCATGAATCCCAAAACGTTAGTTTGCACGTGCAGCAGGTAATCAGGAAGGCGAATGGAATGTTGGCCTTCATTGCAAGAGGGATGGAATACAAAAGCATGGAGGTCCTGCTGCAACTGTACAGGGTACTGGTGAGGCCGCACCTGGAGTACTGCGTGCAGTTTTGGTCACCTTACTTAAGGAAGGTTATACTAGCCTTGGAGGGGGTATAGAGACGATTCACTAGGCTGATTTCGGAGATGAGGGGGTTACCTTATGATGATAGATTGAGTAGACTGGGTCTTTACTCGTTGGAGTTCAGAAGGATGAGGGGTGATCTTATAGAAACATTTAAAATAATGAAAGGGATAGACAAGATAGAGGCAGAGAGGTTGTTTCCACTGGTCGGGGAGACTAGAACTAGGGGGCACAGCCTCAAAATACGGGGGAGCCAATTTAAAACAGAGTTGAGAAGGAATTTCTTCTCCCAGAGGGTTGTGAATCTGTGGAATTCTCTGCCCAAGGAAGCAGTTGAGGCTAGCTCATTGAATGTATTCAAATCACAGATAGATAGATTTTTAACCAATAAGGGAATTAAGGGTTACGGGGAGCGGGCAGGTAAGTGGAGCTGAGTCCACGGCCAGATCAGCCATGATCTTGTTGAATGGCGGAGCGGGCTCGAAAGGCTAGATGGCCTACTCCTGTTCCTAATTCTTATGTTCTAACAATTGACCCTGATTGAATACAATGGAAGAACATCAAAAGATTTTCTGGTTTTAAGCCCTTAAATTCTTTGAAAATAGGGCTGCAATCAGTTGTGATCAAAGCAACAACAATGGGCACAGATGCTCAATTGTTTTAAGATTAGATTACAATATCATGTCTAAGAAAAAGATAAACTCATAGTTTAGAGTTTAAATTAGTTTAACACTACAGTGCCTGCAGATCCAAGGATACCTTTAATTAATTAGCTGTTAATAACAATTGTTATCATCAACATAGGCAGTTCCTCGAAATCGAGGAAGACTTGCTTCCATTCAAAGTGAGTTCTTAGGTGGTTGTACAGACCAATGCGGGAATTACAGTCTCTATCACAGGTGGGGCAGACAGTGGTTGAAAGAAAGGGTAGATAGGGAGCCTGGCTTGCCGCAAGCTCCTTCCGCTTTCTGCGCTTGATTTCTGCAAGCTCTTGGTGACGAGACTCGAGGTGCTCAGCACCCGCCCCCCCCCCCCCCCCCCCCCCGAATGCTCTTCCTCCACTTTGGGCAGTCCTGGGCCAGGGATTCCCAGGTTCCGGTGGAGATGTTGCACTTTATCAAGGAGGCTTTGAGGGTGTCCTTGAAATGTTTCCTCTGTCCACCTGGGACTCGCTTGCTTTGTAGGAGTTCTGAGTAGAGCGCTTTTACAATTGTGATGGAAAGGTCACTGACCTGTTTTTCTCTCCACAGTTGCTGCCTAACCTGTTGAGTGTCCCTAGCATTTTCTGTTTTAATAATTTAAAGTCCAATTCACACATGGATTAAAGGAAATTTAAGAGGTTAGGTGGCTGTAATTCAGATAATATATCTCTGAGCGCTCTCACTCTGAATCCCAGTCCAGAGACTTGACTACATAATTTAAACTGACAATTCAGTGCAGTGCTGAGGGAGTGCTGCACTGTTGGAGGTGCCACCTTTCGGATGAGGCATTAAACCGAGGTCCCGTTTGCCCATTCAGATGGACATAAAAGATCCTAAAAGCAGAGGTGGTCTTCCGGTGTCTTGGCCAACATTTATCCTTCAACCAACACCTAAAAAATAGATGATCTGATCTTTATTTCATTACTGTTTGTGGGCGCTTGCTATGTGCAAATTGGCTACCATGTTTCCTATATTACAACTGTGAATACACTTCAGAAGTACTTCATTGGTTGTAAAGTGCCTTGTGACATCTTGAGGTCATGAAAGGTGGTGCATAAATGCAAGTCTTTCATTCTATTTTAGATTTTAACAAAATTAGTGAAATCCAGCATAGATCTGGATTAGCACACCTTTTAAGTATACTTTTAAATCCATCTAGTCTGGCTTAGCCATAGTAGTGCAGCATTTTGGAGTACCAATAAGTGACATCGCAGTAATGGGAGATACGATTTTATTAATTAATCTCAGCCATGATCTTGTGGGAAAGCTCCCAAGCAAAAGATTGGGGTGAGATGGAAAATCAGGATAGTTATGGCTTGACTGCTCTTGGTTCAAAAGTGACATTAGCAGAGGTTTGGGAGCAGGTCTCATACTGGCTGTTGGCTAAAAAGGACCATAGCCAAGTAAGACCAGAATGAGAACTTAATGTTATCCTCAAAAACATTATATAATGCTAATACACAGAGAGGCACTATGCCAATTGAGTAGAATCCTTTTGCTTGGAATTTAAACAGAATCTTCCATCTCCATGAGCGATGTTAAGAAGGCAGTTCATTGTCGAAGAAAGGAGCCTGAATTAGTCTTACTCTCCAGTTGTTGCATATTCGTTTTAATGTTTCCTGGCAATTTATATCAGGAACCATCTACAGAATGCAGACTTTATTGCTAAAAAATTACCATACCTCTCAATCTGCAATTGAATAGTGAAGGCATATCTCTGCCATGCTAAGCAGCTCTGGCAGGGACTATGAATTCACAATCTTGGGTAAGGACAGGTTTGTGAAAAACACCTCATATGCCCTCTGATTATTCTTCTACAACTCTTCCTCAAGCTCCCCGAGGAGAAGATGAATGCTTAGAGAGTTAAGTTCACTGTAATGGTAGGTAAAAAATGAAACAAGGAACAAAAATCAAAGATGCAACAAAAAAATTTAAAAACAAAATGATGCAAAACCTAAATGTAACAAAAAAACCCTAAAAGGCCAAAACAATACAATATTCTTTTAAGAACACTCACTCTTGAAGACCAGAAAGTGAGGTTCCAAATCTGTTAGGTTCTTATTTGCCAAGAGCGAAGACATTGCTTCTCTGGTCCAAACCACACAAAATAAAGATTAGGGAAGCTCCACCATTATCAACATAATTTTAGAACCTCTAATGAGCGTGTGCTGTGCTGTTATTGAGAGTCACCAATGACAGCAGTGCAGATTGATCCCGAAAAGATCATCTGTGAAACCCTGGTGCTGAGTACACACAAGGCCTATTTCTGGTAGTTTTCAATCCCCTCGACACCCAAATACAACTTTCACACTGCATTTCATGATTTACTTTATTAAATTATGTATTATTCTCGAAAAAGTAGTGTGCTACCTACAGGCATCACAGGCAATTACAAATGTAACTGGGATGGGAACACAATTAACATTAAAAAGTCCATAAGCAATGTTGATAGGACATCAATTAAAAATATATACAGATAGATTACCGAGTATGAGCACTGATTGTACTGTTTTTTTTTCCTGCTCTGGACAATGAAAATTGGGAAGCCTTAGCTCAGAGTGGACCACCAAACAACAACTTGTATTTATATAGTATCTTTAAATAGTAAAACGTCTCAAAGCGCTTCACAGAAGTATTGTAAGACAACATCATCATCATCATAGGCAGTCCCTCGGAATCGAGGAAGACTTGCTTCCACTCTTGAAGTGAGTTCTTTGATGGCTGAACAGTCCAATACGAGAGCCACAGACTCTGTCACAGGTGAGACAGATAGTCGTTGAGGGAAGGGGTGGGTGGGATTGGTTTTCCGCACGCTCTTTCCACTGCCTGCGCTTGATTTCTGCATGCTCTCGGCGTTGAGACTTGAGGTGCTCAGCGCCCTCACGGATGCACTTCCTCCACTTAGAGCGGTCTTGGGCCAGGAACTCCCAGGTGTCAGTGGGGATGTCGCACTTTATCAGGGAGGCTTTGAGTGTGTCCTTGTAGTGTTTCCGCTGCCCATGTTTGGCTATAGTTTCCTGCTTTCTGTCTGCCTCCTTTTTTAAAATAGGGGCGTTACATTTACGGTTTTCCAATCTGCTAAGACTTCCCCAGAATCTCAGGAATTTTGGTAGATTACAACCAATGCATCCACTATCTCTGCAGCCACTTCTTTTAAGACCCTAGGATGTGACCATCAGGTCCAGGAGACTTGTCCATCTTTAATCCCATTATTTTACTGAGTACTTTTTCTTTAGTGATAGTGATTGTTTCAAGTTCCTCCCTCCCTATAGCCCCTTGATTATCCATTATTGGGATGTTTTTAGTGTCTTCTCCTGTGAAGACCGATATAAAGTAGTTGTTCAAAGTTGCTGCCATTTCCCTGTTTTAATTCCCCAGTTTCATCCTCTAAGGGACCAACATTTACTTTAGCCACTCTCTTCCTTTTTATATATCTGTAAAAACTCTTACTATCTGTTTTTATATTTTTTGCTAGTTTACTTTCATAATCTATCTTCCCGCTCTATTATTTTTTTAGTCGTCCTTTACTGTTTTTTTTAAGTTTCCCAATGCTCTGGCCTCCCACTAATCTTGACCATATTTGTATGCTATTGTTTTCAGTTTGATACCATCCTTTATTTCCTTAGTTAGCCACGGATGGTTCTCCCTTCTCTTAAAGTCTTCTCACTGGAATATATTTTTGTTGAGAGTTATGAAATATCCCCTTAAATGTGCGCCACTGCTCATCAACTGTCTTACACTTTAATCTATTTTCCCAGTCCACTTTAGCCAACTCTGCCCTCATACCTTTGTAGTCTCCTTTATTTAAGCTTGGGACACTGGTTTGAGATCCAACTTTCTCACCCTCCAACTGAATTTGAAATTAAACCATGCTATTTTCATTCTTTCCGAGAGGATCCTTTACTAGATAATTTATTAATCCTGTCTCATCACACAGTACCAGATCTAAGATATCCTGCTTCCTGGTTGGTTCCGCAACAGATCGTTCAAGGAAACTATCCCGGATACACTCTATGAACTCTTCCTCAAGGCTACCTTGGCCAATTTGATTTGTCCAATCAATATGAAGCTTAAAATTGCCCATGATTATTGCCGTTCCTTTTTTACAAGCTTCCATTATTTCTTGATTTATACTCCGTCCAACAGTGTAGCCACTGTTAGGGGACCTAAAGACTACGCCCCTCAGTGACTTCTGCCCCTTATTATTTCTTATCTCCACCCAAACTGATTCTACATCTTGATTTTCTGAGCCAATATCATTTCTCACTACTGCATTGATCTCATCCTTTATTAACATTGCTATCCCACCTCCTTTTCCTTTCTGTCTACCCCTGAATATTCAGTTCCCAGCCTTGGTCAACTTACAACCATGTCTCTGTGATGGCTATCAGATCTTACCCATTTATATCTATTTGTGCCGTCAACTCATCTATTTTGTTATGAATGCTGCTTGAATTCAGATAAAGAGCTTTTAATTTTGTTTTTTTTTACCATTTTTCCCTGCTTTGACCCCACTTTCTGATACTCATGTTTATACATTCGTCCTTTCTTGTCACGTTATTATTTCCCCCAGTGCTACCCTGCTCTATTACCTTCTCCTTGCTCTTTGACTTTTTAAATTTTCGCTTACTTGAACCCTCCCCCCAAGAAGGACGAGGAGGGGTAATTTATCTTTGTCACAGTCACAAAAGATGTAATTTGTGACTCTGATGAGAGCTGCTTCGGTACTGTGGCAGGGCAGAAACCTGATTGGAGGTATTCCAACATGGAATTCTGCAAAAGATGGGCACAGATTTGGGAAGTGATAACACAGTCAAGGATTTTGCAGAGGAAAGGCAGGTTGGAATGGGGCGGTAGATTTCCAGTACGGTAGGATCAAAGGTTGGTTATTTGAGGAGATGGGTGATGATGGTAGATCTGAGGGAGAGGAGGATAGTATCTGAGGACTGATAACCGTTAACAATGTCAGCTAACATGAGAGCCAGAAAAGGAAGGTGGGTGGTTAGCAGTTTGGTGGGAATAGGGTTGAGGGAGCTGGAAGTGGGTCTGATGGACAAGATGAGCAGAGAGGTCATGAGGGGGAGATCCGAGAGAAACTGGAGAAAGATGCGGGTTCAGGGCTAGGCCATATAAATATTTTGATATAAATGCAAGTCTTTCTTTCTTTCTTCTTTCAGGTGGGAAATAAGACAAATAAGTCCAAAAGCTCCTCACATTTGTCGGAAGTGGGGGTGGAGGAGAGGGGTTTAAAAAGACGGTTAGCAGTAGAGAATAGAAGTCTGGGTCAACGGTGCACTTTAGGAACAGGCAGGCAGGCTTCATAAGCAGCCTGATTGTCAGACTGACTATTAGACAGAGTAAGGTGGACAAGAGAGAATGATTGATGGGAGCAGGGAGCAATGCCAACTAACAATGGGCCAGCACCACACTTGAGGAGCTTGGGGGCGGGGGGGGATGGAATTGGACTTGGAGGCAGGCCACAACACAGAAGTGGTGGAGAAGGGGCTGAGGCCCAGGGAAGCAAGGAACAACACTGGCCTAGAATAGGCTGATAGATAACAAGAGCCAGCAATGTGCAAAGGAAAACCTAGAATAAAGCATAATCATAAACAAAAAAATTTATGTACTGAATTTAACAATATTATTAGTTGATTTCCTGTAGCATTGCAGGTAGGGAGTCAAGACCGAGGAGGTGATATTGGACTCTGCTGTGCCCTTTTTTCGTGCACAGAATGGGGAGTGGAATTTGCGGGGTGGGGGGTCTGAGTTCCACTGCTCCTCCTGGCTCCAGAACAAATGTAAGGGTCAGCCGTGGCTCACTTTGTCTGAGTCAGAAGTTCCACTCCAGTGACCTGAGTATAAAATTCAAGGCTGACACTCTAGTGCGCTACTGAGGGAGCGCTGCAGTGTCGGAGGTGCCATCTTTCGGGTGAGACATTAAACTAAGGCCCCGTCTGCTCTGTCAGGTGGATGTAAAAGATCATATGGCATTATTTCAAAGAGCAGGGGAGTTATCCCTGGTGTCCTAGCCAAGGGGGGGTGGGGGTGGGGGTGGGGGGGGGGGGCACTGAGCATCTCGAGTCTCGTCACCAAGAGCATGCAGAAAACAAGCGCAGGCAGCGGAAGGAGTGTGTGGCAAACCAGACGCCCCGCCCACCCTTTCCTCCAACGACTGTCTGTCCCACCTGTGACCCCCGTATTGGACTGTTCAGTCACCTGAGAACTCACTTTTAGAGTGGAAGCAAATCTCCCTCGATTTCGAGGGACTGCCTATGATGATGAGCCAATATTTATCCCTCAGTCAACATCGCTGAAACAGATTATCTGGTCATTATCATCATGGCAAGCTGCATTGGGATACCCGATTGCTGTTTGCAGCTCACCGGAATTTTGTTGATGAGGTCCGAGGCTCAGTTTCTGACGATCCTTGGTCCTCTAGCGCCTTGCGCCGCCAACCATTTTGTGCCCAAACTGTGTCAAATCGTGTCTGATAATGCTCTTATGAAGTTCCATTGGGTGTTTTACTACATTAAAGGCGCTATATAAATGAGATGTGATGTTGATGGGAAGAGCAGGGTTGCGTAGCACGAAGGGGGAAAAGATAAAAAGAGGCAAATATAGACCGTTTTCTGTGTCTCTGGAACACATAAACACATGTCTGCTTTAGTAAATGTATTACAAAATTAAAAACCACAGCATACATATTATATCATTTACCTTACAGCATTCAAAAAAATCATGGTTTATGCCATTTCCATGTATTCCATAAGTCCTGCTCTGTCAGTGGACATTTGCCAGTGAGGTATTCCAAGTCACCTAGATATTACCAAAAAGTTAAGGACTTGCATATATAAAGTGCTTTTGATATCCTCAGGATATCCCAAAGCATATCACAGCCAATGAAGTACTTTTAATAATAACTTTTATTTATATAGCACCTTTAACATAGTAAAACGTCCCAAGGCGCTTCACAGCAGTGTTGCAAGACAAAACAGATAAATTTGACACCGAGCCACAAAAGAAGAAATCAAGGCAGATTACCAAAAGTTTGGTTAAAGAGGTAGGTTTTAAGGAGCGTCTTAAAGGAGGAAAGAGAGGTTTAGACAGGGAGTTCCAGAGCTTAGGACTCAAACAGCTGAAGGCACGGCCACCGATGGTTGAGCAGTTATAATGAGGGATGTTCAAGAGGGCAGAATTTGAGGAGCGCAGACATCTTGTGGGGTTGTGAGGCTGAAAAAGATTACAGAAATAGGGAGGGGCAAGGCTATGGAATGATTTATAAACAAGGATGAGAATTTTGAAATCGAGGCGTTGTTTAACCGAGACCCAAGGTAGGTCTGAAATCACAGGAGTGATGGGTGATCATGGCTTGGTGAGAGTTGGGACGCGGGCTGCTGAGTTTTGGATGAACTCAAGTCTACGTAGTGTAGAATGTGGGAGGCCAGTCAGGAGTCAGTTGTAAGTCAAGTCTAGAGGTAACAAAGGCATGAATGAGGGTTTCAGCAGCAGAAGAGCTGAGGCAGGGGTGGACGTGGGCAAATGTTACGGAGGTGGAAAAAAGCGGTTTTAAGTTATGTCGCGGCTATGTGGCTGGAAACTCATTTCAGGGTCAAATATGACACCTAGGTTGTGAACAGTCTTGTTCACCCTCAGATTGATGCTAGGGAGAGGGATGGAATCAGTGCTTAGGGAACGCAGTTTGTGGCGGGGACCAAAGATAATGACTTTGGTCTTCCCAATGTATAATTGGAGAAAATTTCTGCTCATTAAAAGGTAGGACCTCAAAAGTAGTAATCTCAGGATTGCTACCAGTGCCACGTGCTAGTCAGAGTAGGAATCGCAGGATACATGGCTTGAGCAGTGGTGCAGAAGGGAGGGATTCAAATTCCTGGGGCATTGGAACCGGTTCTGGGGGAGGTGGGACCAGTACAAACTGGACGGTCTGCACCTGGGCAGGACCGGAACCAATGTCCTCGGGGGAGTGTTTGCTAGTGCTGTTTGGGAGGAGTTAAACTAATATGGCAGGAGGATGGGAACCTATGCAGGGAGACAGAGGGAAACAAAATGGAGACAGAAGCAAAAGATAGAAAGGAGAACAGTAAAAGTGGAGGGCAGAGAAACCCAAGGCAAAAAACAAAAAGGGCCACTTTACAGCAAAATTCTAAAGGGTCAAAGTGTGTTAAAAAGACAAGCCTGAAGGCTCTGTGCCTCAATGCGAGGAGTATTCAGAATAAGGTGAACGAATTAACTGCGCAGATAGCAGTTAACGGATACGATGTGATTGGCATCACGCAGACATGGCTCCAGGGTGACCAAGGCTGGGAACTCAACATCCAAGGGTATTCAGCATTTAGGAAGGGTAGACAGAAAGGAAAAGGAGGCAGGCTGGCGTTGCTGGTTAAAGAGGAAATTAATGCAATTATAAGGAAAGACATTAGCTTGGATGATGTGGAATCGGTATGGATGAAGCTACGGAATACCAAAGGGCCGAAAACGCTAGTGGGGGTTGTGTACAGGCCACCAAATAGTAGTAGTGAGGTTGGGGATAGCATCAAACAAGAAATAAGGGGTACAGCAGTAATCATGGGCGACTTTAATCTACATATTGATTGGGCTAACCTAACTGGTAGCAATGCGGTGGAGGAGGATTTCCTGGAGTGTATTAGGGATGGTTTTCTCGACCAATATGTCGAGGAACCAACCAGAGAGCTGGCCATCCTAGACTGGGTGATGTATAATGAGAAGGGACTTGTTGTGCGAGGCCCCTTGGGGAAGAGTGACCATAATATGGCAGAATTCTTTATTAAGACGGAGAGTGACAAAGTTAATTCAGAAACTAGGGTCCTGAACTTAAGGAAAGGTAACTTTGACGGTATGAGGCGCGAATTGGCTAGATTAGACTGGCAAATTATATTTAAAGGATTGACGGTGGATAGGCAATGGCAAACCTTAAAGATCATATGGACGAACTTCAACAATTGTACATCCCTGTCTGGAGTAAAAATAAAACAGGGAAGGTGGCTCAACCGGGAAATTAAGGATAGTGTTAAATCCAAGGAAGAGGCATACAAATTAGCCAGAAAAAGCAGCAAACCTGAGGACTGGGAGAAATTTAGAATTGAGCAAAGGAGGACAAAGGGTTTAATTCAGAGGGGGAAAATAGAGTACGAGAGGAAGCTTGCCAGAAACATAAAAACTGACTGCAAAAGCTTCCATAGATATGTGAAGAGAAAAAGATTAGTGAAGACAAATGTAGGTCACTTGCAGTTGGATTCAGGTGACTTTATAATGGGGAACAAAGAAATGGCAGACCAATTGAACAAGTACTTTGGTTCTGTCTTCACAAAGGAAGACACAAATAACCTTCCGGATATACTAGGGGACCGAGGGTCTAGTGAGAAGGAGGAACTGAAGGATATCCTTATTAGGTGGAAATTATGTTCGGGAAACTGACAGGATTGAAGGCCAATAAATCCCCAGGGCCTGATAGTCTACATCCCAAAGTACTTAAGGAAGTGGCCCTAGAAATAGTGGATGCATTGGTGATCATTTTCCAACAGTCTATCGACTCTGGATCAGTTCCTATGGACTGGAGGGTTGCTAATGTAACACCACTTTTTAAAAAAGGAGGGAGAGAAAACGGGTAATTATAGACTGGTTAGCCTGACATCAGTAGTGGGGAAAATGTTGGAATCAATCATTAAGGATGAAATAGCAGCGCATTTGGAAAGCAGTGATAGGATTGGTCCAAGTCAGCATGGATTTATGAAAGGGAAATCATGCTTGACAAATTTTCTGGAATTTTTTGAGGATGTAACTAGTAGAGTGGACAAGGGAAAACCAGTGGATGTGGTGTATTTGGACTTTCAAAAGGCTTTTGACAAGGTCCCACACAAGAGATTAGTGTGCAAAATCAAAGCACATAGTATTGGGGGTAATATACTGACGTGGATAGAGAACTGGCTGGCAGACAGGAAGCAGAGAGTCGGGATAAACAGGTCCTTTTCAAAATGGCAGGCAGTGACGATTGGAGTGCCACAGGGCTCAGTGCTGGGACCACAGCTCTTTACAATATATTTTAATGATTTAGATGATGGAATTGAGTGTAATATCTCCAAGTTTGCAGATGACACTAAACTGGGTGGCGGTGTGAGCTGAGGAGGACGCTAAGAGGCTGCAGGGTGACTTGGACAGGCTAGGCGAGTGGGCAAATACATAGCAGATGCAGTATAATGTGGATAAATGTGAGGTTATCCACTTTGGGGGCAAAAACACAAAGGCAGAATATTATCTGAATGGTGGCAGATTAGGAAAAGGGGAGGTGCAGCTAGACCTAGGTGTCATGGTTCATCAGTCCTTGAAAGTTGGCATGCAGGTACAGCAGGCAGTGAAGAAGGCATATGGTATGTTGGTCTTCATAGCAAGGGGATTTGAGTATAGGAGCAGGGAAGTCTTAGTGCAGTTGTACAAGGCCTTGGTGAGGCCCCACCTGGAATATTGTGTTCAGTTTTGGTCTCCTAATCTGAGGAAGGACGTTCTTGCTATTGAGGGAGTGCAACGAAGGTTCACCAGACTGATTCCAGGGATGGCTGGACTGACATTTGAGGAGAGACTGGATCAACTGGGCCTTTATACACTGGAGTTTAGAAGGATGAGAGGGGATCTCATAGAAACATACAAGATTCTGACGGGACTGGACAGGTTCGTTCCCGATGTTGGGGGAAGTCCAGAACCAGGAGACACAATCTTAGGATAAGGGGCAGGCCATTTAGGACTGAGATGAGGAGAAACTTCTTCACTCAGAGTTGTTAACCTGTGGAATTCTCTGTCGCAGAGAGTTGTTGATGCCAGTTGATTGGATATATTCAAGAGGGAGTTAGATATGGCCTTTACGGCTAAAGGAATCAAGGGGTATGGAGAGAAAGCATGAAAGGGGTACTGAGGAATGATCAGCCATGATCTTATTGAATGGTGGTGCAGGCTCGAAGGGCCGAATGACCTACTCCTGCACCTATTTTCTATGTTTCTATCCAGAACTGGATGTCGGACAAACAATCTCACAATTTAGATACTAAGTAGGGGTCGAGAGAAGTGGTGGAGAGGTAGAGTTGGGTGTCGTCAGCGTACATGTGGAAACTGTAGTTATTGTATTATAGAGATACAGCAGCAATTTGCACACAGCAAGGTCCCACAAACAGCAATGAGATAAATGATTGGATATGATTTAGTAAAATTAGTTGAGGGAGAAATATTGGCCAGGACACTAGAGAATCCCCTACTCTTCTTTGAGCATTGCCATGGGATCTTGTACATCCATTGGATCTTGTACATCCATTGGAGTGGGCAGACAGGGCCTTGGTTTAACTTCTCATCTGAAAGATGTCACTTCCGACAGAGCAGCACCACCAAAGTGTCAGCCTGGATTACATGCTCAAGTCTTTGGAGTAGAGCTTGAACTTACAACCTTCTGACTCACAGGCGACCACGCTGACCTTGGACTCGTTTTCGATTGCCTAAGATCATAGTGGAATTTTTGTATTTCACAAATCCTGAGGATTTGGAAGGTGTGATTATAAATGCAAGTTGTTCCATTCTAAAATATCTAGACAATGACTCTTGTTGGAAAATGTGTTTGGATATTGCATGAGATCAAGATAAGACTATTTTGTGATGCTCATAATCAATTACTGATTATGTTTAGATTCACACAAAAATTGAGTACTTGGATGAGATACTGTAATAGTTTCTCAGATTGCACCAGTGCCTTCAAGAGATAATGCCAGGAATACAAATACTACACTGCAACAGCAACTTGCATTTATATAGCGCCTTTAACATAGTAAAACATCCCACTTGCATGAATATAGCACCTTTAATATAGCACCTTTAAACATCCCAAGGCACTTTATGGGGGGTAATATGCCAAACCATGGTGGCAGCTGAAGGCTCTGCAAGAATGACGAGATGAAGGGAAGGTGGGATACACAAAAAGCCAGAGGACCAGTGTGTGGAGGGGCTATAAGGCTGGAACGGTGACAGTGACAAAGGTAAACTAGCCCTCCTCATTCTTCTTGACTTGTCTGCAACCTTTGACACAGTTGAACACCCCATCCATCTCTAACGCCTCTCCAGTTGTCCAGCTGGGTAGGACTGCACTTACCTGGTTCCATTCTTACCTATCTAATACGATCTGGATGAGCAGAAATATTCTCAATTAAATATTGGGAAGACCGAAGCCATTGTTTTGGTCCCCGCCACAAACGCTGTTCCCTAGCCACTGACTCCATCCCTCTCCTTAACATGTCTGAGGCTAATCATAGAAACATAGAAAATAGGTGCAGGAGTAGGCCATTCAATGAGTTCATGGCTGAACATGCAACTTCAGTACCCCATTCCTGCTTTCTCGCCATACCCCTTGATCCCCCTAATAGTAAGGACTACATCTAACTCCTTTTTGAATATATTTAGTGAATTGGCCTCAACAACTTTCTGTGGTAGAGAATTCCACAGGTTCACCACTCTCTGGGTGAAGAAGTTTCTCCTCATCTCGGTCCTAAATGGCTAACCCCTTATCCTTAGACTGTGACCCCTGGTTCTGGACTTCCCCAACATTGGCAACATTCTTCCTGCATCTAACCTGTCTAAACCCGTCAGAATTTTAAATGTTTCTATGAGATCCCCTCTCATTCTTCTGAACTCGTGAATACAAGCCAAGTTGATCCAGTCTTTCTTGATATGTCAGTCCTGCCATCCCAGGAATCAGTCTGGTGAACCTTCGCTGCACTCCCTCAATAGCAAGAGTGTCCTTCCTCAAGTTAGGAGACCAAAACTGTATACAATACTCCAGGTGTGGCCTCACCAAGACCCTGTACAACTGTAGTAACACCTCCCTGCCCCTGTACTGAAATCCCCTCGCTATGAAGGCCAACATGCCATTTGCTTTCTTAACCACCTGTTGTACCTGCATGCCAACCTTCAATGACTGATGTACTATGACACCCAGGTCTCGTTGCAACTCCCCTTTTCCTAATCTGTCACCAGATAATAGTCGGTCTCTGTTTTTACCACCAAAGTGGATAACCTCACATTTATCCACATTGTACTTCATCTGCCATACATTTGCCCACTCACCTAACCTATCCAAGTCACTTTGCAGCCTCATAGCATCCTCCTCGCTGCTCACACTGCCACCCAACGTAATATCATCCGCAAATTTGGAGATACTACATTTAATCCCCTTGTCGAAATCATTAATGTACAATGTAAACAGCTGGGGCCCCAGCACAGAACCTTGCGGTACCCCACTAGTCACTGCCCGAAAAGTACCCATTTACTCCTACTCTTTGCTTCCTGTCTGCCAACCAGTTCTCAATCCACGTCAGCACACTACCCCCAATCCCATGTGCTTTAACTTTGCACATTAATCTCTTGTGTGGGACCTTGTCGAAAGCCTTCTGAAAGTCCAAATACACCACATCAACTGGTTCTCCCTTGTCCACTCTACTGGAAACATCCTCAAAAAAATTCCAGAAGATTTGTCAAGCATGATTTCCCTTTCACAAATCTATGCTGACTTGGACCTATCATGTCACCTCTTTCCAAATGCGCTGCGATGACATCCTTAATAATTGATTCCATCATTTTACCCACTACCGATGTCAGGCTGACTGGTCTATAGTTCCCTGTTTTCGCTCTCCCTCCTTTTTTAAAAAGTGGAGTTACATTGGCTACCCTCCACTCCATAGGAACTGATCCAGAGTCTATGGAATGTTGGAAAATGACTGTCAATGCATCCGCTATTTCCAAGACCACCTACTTAAGTACTCTGGGATGCCAGACCATCAGGCCCTGGGGATTTATCGGCCTTCAATCCCATCAATTTCCCCAACATAATTTCCCGACTAATAAGGATTTCCCTCAGTTCCTCCTTCTTATTAGACCTTCTGACCCCTTTTATATCCGGAAGGTTGTTTGTGTCCTCCTTCGTGAATACCGAACCAAAGTACTTGTTCAATTGGTCTGCCATTTCTTTGTTCCCCATTATGACGACTTCTGATTCTGACTGCAGGGGACCTACATTTGTCTTTACTAACCTTTTTCTCTTTCGATGTCTATAGAAGCTTTTGCAGTCCGTTTTAATGTTCCCTGCATGCTTCCTCTCGTACTCTATTTTCCCTGCCCTAATCAAACCCTTTGTCCACCCTCTGCTGAGTTCTAAATTTCTCCCAGTCCCCGGGTTCGCTGCTATTTCTGGCCAATTTGTATGCCACTTCCTTGGCTTTAATACTATCCCTGATTTCCCTTGATAGCCACGGTTGAGCCACCTTCCCTTTTTTATTTTTACGCCAGACAGGGATGTACAATTGTTGTAGTTCATCCATGCCGTCTCTAAATGTCTGCCATTGCCCATCCACTGTCAATCCTTTAAGTATCATTCGCCAATCTATCCTAGCCAATTCACGCCTCATACCTTCAAAGTTACCCTTCTTTAAGTACTGGACCATGGTCTCTGAATTAACTGTTTAATTCTCCATCCTAATGTAGAATTCCACCATATTATGGTCACTCTTCCCCAAGGGGCCTCGCACAACGAGATTGCTAATCAATCTTCTCTCATTACACCCAGTCTAAGATGGCCTCCCCCCTAGTTGGTTCCTCGACATATTGGTCTAGAAAACCATCCCTTATGTACTCCAGGAAATCCTTCTCCACTGTATTGCTTCCAGTTTGGTTACCCAATCTATATGCATATTAAAGTCACCCATGATAACTGCTGCACCTTTATTGCATGCACCCCTAATTTCCTGTTTGATGCCCTCCCCAACATCACTACTACTGTTTGGAGGTCTATACACAACTCCCACTAACGTTTTTTTGCCCTTTGGTGTTCTGCAGCTCTACCCATATAGATTCCACATCATCTAAGCTCATGTCCTTCCTAACTATTGCATTAATCTCCTCTTTAACCAGCAATGCTACCCCACCTCCTTTTCCTTTTATTCTATCCTCATCATAGGCAGTCCCTCAAATCGAGGATGACTTCACGTCAAGAAGTTCACAGGTGTTTCAATGAAGGACCTAAAATTCAATGTCTCGAACTAAATCTTGAAGGGTGGAAGATGCCTGTGTTTGGATTTTAACAACTTGTGGCCGTTGCACATCAGCCACCACACGGGCTTGACAGAGCTAGGTCTTAGTCCAGTAGCAAGGATTAACCAAGATGACTGGAGACCAGCTCTGCTGCACGGACCTAGTGCACGCACACATCGCAGTTTGGGCTGGTCCGTGCTGCCCCTGGGTCCTGATCAAGTTCCTCTACAATCTCTCCCCACTCCTTTGCCCCGACCTCGCCGCTCCTGCAGTACCTACCCACGCTCCAATCACTGACCTGGACCTGAGTGATGTCACTGTTCGCAACCTTGGTGTCATCTTTGACCCTAAAATGAACTTCTGACAAAATATCTGCGGCATAACTAAGACGGCCTATTTCCACCTCCGTAACGTTGCCGGATTCCGCCCTTGCCTCACCTCATTTGCTGCTGAAACCCTCATCTATGCCTTTGTTACCTCTAGACTTGACTATCTAACACACTCCTGGCCGGCCTCCCCTGTTCTACCCTACGTAAACTTGAGGTCATCCAAAACACAGCTGCCTGTATCCTAACTCGGACTAAGTCCAACACTTCGATTTCAAAATTCTCATCCTTGTTTTCAAATCCCTCGATGGCCTCGCCCCATCCTATCCTATCTCCAGCCATCCCACCCGGCTGGAGATATCTGCACTCCTCTAATCCTGCCCTTTTGAGCTCTGGAATTCCCTCCCTAAACCTCTCCTCCTTTAAGACACTCCTTAAAACATACCTCTTTGATCAAGCTTTTGAGCATCTGCATTCATTTCTTCTCATATGGCTGTGTCAAATATTTTTGGCTTATAATACTCCTGTGAAGTGACTTGGGATATTTTATACATTAAAGGTGCTATATAAATACAAGCTGTTGTTGGGAGGAGTTTACAAGATAGGGTGGGGTGAGGCTGTGGATTGATTTGAAGACAAATACAAGAATTAATAATTAAATGCATGGTGGAGGGGGAAGCACTTGGGGCAATACGCAAGCAGGACCTGGGCAGGATAGGTGGATACAACAGTTGGATTTTGCTTAGCAAATTGAGTTTGTGGAGGATGGGAAGCCAATAAGGAAGGAAACAGGAGAATTCAGAGATGACAAAAGCATGGATAAAGATTTTAGTGATAGTGGAGTGGAGATGGAATTAAACAGCATTCCTAGATAAATTATAATATAATTATCTAACATGTTGTAAAATTGTTGTGAAGCACCTTGGGATGTTTTACTAAGTTAAGGGCACTAAATAAATGAGTGCTATAATAGGTTTGCAGTTCACCACTGGATTGTACAGGGCATCCAGATTTTGTATGTTCTGCTTCAACATCTGTTTTGAATGATATAAAATTGGCCTGTGGCAAAATAGCAAATGAATCTTTTCACATGATTTGGTGCATCCGTGATAGCCACTGCAGTCAAATAGCTTACCAAAACTCCAGCCCAGTGATCTGAGAGATCATGCCCTAAAGAACACTGTGGGGAGAAACGAATTGGGTGGGAATGCCTTCCTCCCAGATTGTATATTTTATTATAAAAAGATGGGATTAGCTACACAAGCTCTTGACTGTTAAGCATTTCAAGCATACCACTAGAACGCAGCTTGGCATTACGCTATTGTACACTTCTAGCTATTTCTGCATTGGAAAAAAATCTAACTTTAGTTCAGTCCAATTCTCCCTACATTTACCAAAATAAAGGCAGGAAAGCTACAGTACAACTCCAGTGATTTTCTTAACATTTGTCACTATAAATATCATGGTAAAAAGTAGTGAGGTCCTGCAAATTCTTGCTTCCAAATGCTATGTCCACACCAATCAGGTTGAATAAAAACTAAACCACCATTTTGAATGGTATATGATGGATGGAATAAGGGGAGCATATATTTGTCAAGGACAATTTATTTTAAGGTTGATTATGGGGAGCAGCAATTAATAGCCGTCAAAACGCCCATCTGTTAAACCCCCACAAGAAATAAATTACCCACTTTTAGGGAGAAGTGAAAGGGAAACTGCAGTCTAAACTACAATTTAAATTATACAACTGTTCGTTTAAGCCTGAAATTAAGCCTTGTTAACAAGTTGCTACATTTATGGGCTTGAACCGATCTTGCATTCAGGGTAGAGGTTAACTTCAATTGTATGGGGAATTCCTTTTTATACGGTGCCATCTTGCAGTTGGTTTAATATAAATAGTTAGAACTACGAACAGGAAGAATTAAAAAAGTCACCGAAACTGTAACCGTGATTTACTTTGGAAAGTGCGGAGATGTGACCGTGACGTTTTTGTTGGCACCGAACCCATTCTTGCCGCGTCCCCTTTTCCATTCCTCGTCTCAACCATTTAACCATCGCGAAAAGGTGGCCTTTGCTGAACTGTTTACATAATTAAATAAACTAGTAAACACCAACGCCCACATCATTCTCCAGTCCAATAAACCCGCGCCCAACAAAAATGGAGCAAAACTAAAGTTGTGCGCAGCGAACATTCCTTTTATATCCTGACGAACCCTAACCTTGTTGACGTGTATCGCGATTTCAATGATTGTCATTTTCACTGTCCAATGAGGAGCTAGCTGATACCGGCGCCAGTTCCAAAATAAGAAAGTCAGGGAGACGCAGTAGCCAATGGTTGTCAGCATTAGTCGGAAGGGGCGGGCTCTCGTGTCAGTTGATCCCGCAGCACGAACTGACGTAAATCAACACAAAGACACGTGGTGTGGGTGGCTGCTGGTCATTGGTGGGGAGTGGGTTTGCTGGTTGTGCGCTTACGGCGTGGATTCGGTGTGACACAATTACAACTTTCTGCTTTGAAGTTTTTTCTCTTTTTTTTCTAATATCATTTCAATGCTGTTTTAATTTTCCTAAAAAGAAATAAGGACTCCAGCAGCGCATGGTAGAAAGGAGCAAGAGCTTGAAGGATGTGAAAAAAAACAACAAAAAAAGTCCACGGAAATAAAGAATAATAAAAATAAATTGCAAACATTTTTTTTCATCTCTGTCTGTAACCCCATGAAATCCTGTGGAGTATCATTCGGTGATGAGGAAAAGAAAATGGCGGCGGGAAAACCGAGTGAAATTGAGGATGACTTTCCAACTCTGACGCCCCAGGAGAGAGACTCTATTGCAACTCTCGATAGGTTAGAAAATTCTGCAAGTTTTGTGTTGTGTTTTTGATTGAGTTTTAGCGTTTGTGCATAAATTAAAACCGATCTTAACGTATGTCATCTGTCTGTCGTTATCGCACAGCCGACTGTTTGGATTTCTGAAGGTTCATGAAGATGGCGCCAGAACGAAGGCCTTGTTAATAAAGGTAAGGGCTGAGAGAGACCTGCCTTTTTTTTTTGCATTTTTATCTATGTGTAGTAATAACAAACTTCTGCATTAGCCGCTCTCGAACAATAAAACAAGGTTTGAGAAAGCCTTCCCACTTTACAAGGGTAGGCTCATTTCATATTTATTATATATGTATAATAACTTGAGAAGCAACGGTGTATACGAACAGAGACGCTTGGAAATATTGAACGTGTGATGTGAACGAAATGTCTTTTAATTTTTTGTGTGTGGTTACATAAAAATTGGTCACACTTTCCGCCTCCCCCTCATTCTGCTTTGCCTTCCAAGTCTCTGGGCTCTATGCTGTGGGTTTTGTGTTGTGTATGGGTTGAAGTTTCGCTCCGCGTTAAAAATGGCTGCTTCTCCCCAAGATGGCGGGATAGGGAGGAGAGAGAGAAAATAGTGAGAGATTGGAAGGGGAGGACAACAAAAAGAGAAACTCGGGCCAAATTCAGCAGTAACTAATCTGGAATCTGACCTTTGTTGTGAACGAAATTTACTTATTGAAGTGCAGAAAATAGGCACGTTGACGAGATTGTTTATGCGCTTTTCAGAAAAATACACAATGTGATTCTCTCACTCAACCTGTAGCACTAAGCAGTAAATGTAAAACATAATTAAATGGCTGCTATACCATAGCGTCTGTATGACATTGCATTAAACATGTATTTTAAGTCCGGTATACATTTATTTGGTGCAATTGCTGAAATGACATAGCACCACATGTGTTCCAGGAAAACTTTTATATAGAAATAGACATTTGCAAGTGTCTGATTATCTGCACCGCAATATACGCGTTTTAAAAATTAATTTCGTAATTTGATAGTTTTTGTATATATTGTAGTTTATTAATGTTGAATATTTTCGGAGTGTCCGATTTGTCCTGTCTTTGATTACATACATGAAAGGTTTCGGAGAAGAATTGCGTCTGTTTGTGTTTTCAATTGGGTGGTAGAGGTTAAAACCTAGTTTACGTAAGTGTTGTAATATTCTTGTGTCCGGCATGTTTCTGCCGAGTTATAATAGCTTTCATTGGTTCAAATTTTAGATAAATTGTTTTTTATTTGTTTAATTTATGTTTTGTCCAAGTATATTTTTGTAACGTCTTGATTGATGAGACATCAGTCATTATATCTTAAAATGCATATTTATGAGTTGAAAAGTGAATATCAAGGTTTAAGTCACTTACTGGACAGAAGTACTAAACCTTTTATTGAATGTCACTTCATTTAATTGCTGCATAATGTAATGTCGTAACATTGCTTTTAGATTGTTCTAATTAGCTTTATACACTTGTCATATGACGAGACTATAAACAAATAGTTAACTGCCAATTTCATAGTTGTAAGTAAAAATTTGACTGCGTATGTTTGTCTTGTGTAATCAAAATGCTTTTGATAGGATTCTATGAAGCTTCTCTAATGTGGATTATTACATTGCACCCATACCTGACTACTATGGTCTTTCAGTGTGTGAGATGCAAGACTCCCATGACATTTGTCCTTGTTTCTATTAACAGAAAATGGGTTGGGAAATACAGTAGTAGTGAAGTTCCTATGTAACTCGGCGAGCTTATGTATCCGTACAGACCAACAAGATCCCAAGTTTGATCTTGAATTTGTACTAAACACGCTGCTGATCTTAGCTCAGGTGGTGGTAAGGGTTCTACAAAAATAGTTCTACTTCTGACAGCTATCCAGCAACTCTGCTTGAAAGCATATTCTGTGGGTGTTGGCTAATGATAGGATAAGACTGTACAGTAATGCTCCTGTAGTCAAATAGCTGGCTAACACTGCGTCTGCGCACATTCAGAGGCTGAACTCCAAGATATAGTCAATGTATTCACTGAGGCATATGAAAGCACGGGCCTTACGCTTAACATCCGTAAGACAATGGTCCTCCTCCAGCCTGTCCCCACCGCACAGCACTGCCCTCCAATCATCAAGATTCACGACACGGCCGTCGACAACGTGGACCATGTCCCATATCTCGGGAGCCTCTTATCAGCAAAGGCAGACATTGATGCGGAGATTCAACAGCGCCTCCAGTGTGCCAGTGCAGCCTTCGGCCTTCTGAGGAAAAGAGTGTTTGACGACCAGACCATCAAATCTACCACCAAGCTCATGGTCTACAGGGCTGTAGTAATACCCGTCCTCCTGTATGGATCTGCGGCATGGATGATGTTTAGAAGGCTCCTCAAGGCGCTGGAGATATATCACTAACGATGTCTCCACAAGATCCTGCAAATCCCCTGGGAGGTCAGGCGCACCGACATCAGTGTCCTCGACCAGGCTAACATCCCCGGTATTGAAGCACTGATCACACTCAATCAGCTTCGCTGGGCAGGCCACCTAGTTCGCATGCCAGATACGAGACTCCCGAAGCAAATGCTTTATGCGGAGCTCCTTCATGGTAAACGAGCCAAAGGAGGACAGCGGAAACATTATAAGGACACCCTCAAAGCCTCCCATCACCACTGACACCTGGGTGACCCTGGCCGAAGACCGCCCGAGGTGGAGAAAATACATCCGGAAGGGCGTTGAGCTCTTCGAGTCTCAACGCAAAGAACGTGAAAAGGCCACGCGCAGGCAGCGGAAGGAGCGTGTGGCAAACTAACCCCACCGACCCCATCCCTCGATGAATGTCTGTCCCACCTGTGACAGGGTCTGTGGCTCTCGTATCGGACTGTTCAGCCATCAAAGAACTCACTTTGGGAGTGGAAGCAAGTCTTCCTCGATTCCGAGGGACTGCCTATGATGATAACACTGTTCAGTCTTGCACATGAAGAATGGCATCAAAATGCAACCAGTACCTGTGGAGTCACGCTGCAGCAAGAAGCTAATGCCTAGACAGTTGCTAAGAGGAACAAATCTGTATGTAAAAACAACTATATTTTCAGAAGTTACATAATTTATGTTTTTGACATGGAGTTTGTTGATTAACTGCAGCTAACACACTGCAGTTGTTCAGAATCTGTATATAATGTCTTGTGTGTGGCGTGTACTTCCTGTAAGTGTTGCAGCTATTTTCTGTCTTTAGCATATCCTTGGTCTAACATTGATCACTGCCACTGGCAATCAAGTAGTTTCAAAAATATACTCTTTTTAGTGGACTGGTCAAACCCATTAGTGAACTGTCCAATATTTAGAATTTCATTATGAATGTATAATTATAGTCTTCATTAAGTTACTTATTGCAAATAGCTGTCATTCTATTCACCACGACAGTGATGCTGTTAAGAATAAAAGCTATATTTTTTAAACTAAGTTTCAATTCAAACTGCGGGAGTATACTACTGCAGAAGATGTATCCTCAAGGCTTTCGACAAGGTCCCACACAAGAGATTAATGTGCAAAGTTAAAGCACGTGGGATTGGGAGTAGTGTGCTGACGTGGATTGAGAACTGGTTGGCAGACAGGAAGCAAAGAGTAGAAATAAATGGGTACTTTTCAGAATGGCAGGCAGTGACTAGTGGGGTACCACAAGGTTCTGTGCTGGGGCCCCAGCTGTTTACATTGTACATTGATGATTTAGACGAGGGGATTAAATGTAGTATCTCCAAATTTGTGGATGATACTAAGTTGGGTGGCAGTGTGAGCTGCGAGGAGGATGCTATGAGGCTGCAGAGTGACTTGGATAGGTTAGGTGAGTGGGCAAATGCATGGCAGATGAAGTATAATGTGGATAAATGTGAGGTTATCCACTTTGGTGGTAAAAACAGAGAGACAGACTATTATCTGAATGGTGACAGATTAGGAAAAGGGGAGGTGCAACGAGATCTGGGTGTCATGGAACATCAGTCATTGAAGATTGGCATGCAGGTACAGCAGGCGGTTAAGAAAGCAAATGGCATGTTGGCATTCATAACGAGGGGATTTGAGTACAGGGGTAGGGATGTGTTACTACAGTTGTACAGGGCCTTGGTGAGGCCACACCTGGAGTATTGTGTACAGTTTTGGTCTCCTAACTTGAGGAAGGACATTCCTGCTATTGAGGGAGTGCAGCGAAGGTTCACCAGACTAATTCCCGGGATGGCGGGACTGACATATCAAGAAAGACTGGATCAACTGAGCTTGTATTCACTGGAGTTCAGAAGAATGAGAGGGGATCTCATAGAAACGTTTAAAATTCTGATGGGTTTAGACAGGCTAGATGCAGAAAGAATGTTCCCAATGTTGGGGAAGTCCATAACCAGGGGTCACAGTCTAAGGATAAGGGGTAAACCATTTAGGACTGAGATGAGGAGAAACTTCTTCACCCAGAGAGTGGTGAACCTGTGGAATTCTCTACCACAGAAAGTTGTTGAGGCCAATTCACTAAATATATTCAAAATGGAGTTAGATGTAGTCCTTACTACTAGGGGGATCAAGGGGTAAGGCGAGAAAGCAGGAATGGGGTACTGAAGTTGCATGTTCAGCCATGAACTCATTGAATGGCGGTGTAGGCTCGAAGGGCTGAATGGCCTACTCCTGCACATATTTTCTATGTTTCTATGTTTAACCATCATTTTTAATTTGTAAAGAGTGGATGAATTGCAGAAAAATATCTGGTGTTGGCACACATTCTTTACACTTTTAAAAGTTTATAAAGATTTCAAATATCTTTGATTACTTGCTTGATGCACAGTAACATACTGATAGCTTTAACAATATTAATCATTTACTACTTTATGCCTTTATTTTGAATGCTTTTATATATGCTTAGTTCAAGTATTTTCAGAATACTGATTTGTCCATTGGCATGTTTTCTGTGTGCGCATACCTCAGAAATAACACATTCAGCTGGCCAATGGCGTACCAATGTATTTACAAGAACAACCTAAGGATAAAATTCAGGTACTATGAAGGGAAATGTTTGAATAAAACTTTTTTCTTAGTGGCATTTAATTTTTAGTTGGAAGGAAACTCGCCTTGCCCTAATTTGAAGTTTCTTAATTTGAATTATCTATTAATTCAAATTGAAATTTTGCAAGTGCCAGCTGTGGCTAAGTTGGTAGCACTCGTCTCTGAGTCATAAGGTTGTGAGTTCAAGTCCCACTCCAGAGCATGAGCACAAAAGTCTAGGCTGACACTCAAGCACTGCACTGTCTGACGTGCTGTCTTTCGGACGGTAAACCAAGGACCCTCCTGCTCTCACAGGTGGACGTAAAAGGCACTATTTCGAAGAAGAGTAGGATGTCCTGGCCAATATTTACCCCTCAATCAACATGTGTCTGCCAGTGACTCAATTGGTAGTACCCTCGCCTCTTGAGTCAGAAGTTTGTGGGTTCAAGTCCCACTCCAGAGACTTGAGCACAAGAATCTAGGCTGAACACCAGTTCAGTACTGTCTTTCGGATGAGACGTTAAATCGAGGTCCCGTCTGCTCTCTCGTGTAGATGTAAAAGATCCCTTGGCATTATTTTGAAGAAGAGTAGGGGAGTGATCCCCAGTGTCCTGACCAATATTTATCCCTCAATCAACATAACAAAAACAGATTATCTGGTCATTATCACATTGCTGATTGTGGGAGCTTGCTGTGCGCACATTGGCTGACGCATTTCCTACATTGCAACAGTGACTACACTTCAAAAATAATTTCATTGGCTGAAAAGTGTTTTGGGATGTCCAGTGGTCATGAAAAGTGCAATATAAATGCAAGTCTTTTATTTAAAAACAGATTATCTGGCCATTATCACATTGCTGTTTATGGGACCTTGCTGTGTGAAAATTGGCTGTTGTGTTTCCTACATTGCAACAGTGACGACACTTCAAAAATATTTAATTGGCTGTAAAGTGCTTTGGGACACCGAGGTTGTGAAAGGCGCAATTCGTTCTTTCAAATTTTTTTTAAAGAAGATCTCTTGTGTTGTTTCATTAAAATTCTTGCTGCTGGATAATTCAAATATTCAAATGTTCAAACAGGAACCCAACTTTAAATTAAGTACAGTACTTTGTGTCTGGTAGAATATCAAAATTCCCAAGGAACAGGTATTGGATTTGTTAACTGGCTCATGGACCTGTTTCCTCTGACATACGTTCAGTGCAATTTGGAGGCTTTTTGGAGAAAACATGACCTGCAATAGTCTGTTTTATGGATTATTATGTTGCTATAAAGATTCTGTATTCAAAACATTCAATATTTGTGAAAATATGAAGTATTTTTATAGTTATAATTGCCAGTGACTAATCTAAATGACTGACATAAATACAGCACAGAGATGACCGAGTCAATTTGAAAATGGGACTTTTTGATGTTTAACACACCTGTGCATGATAAATGTTTGCTGTACATTTGCTCAGCTTTAAGGAATTACATGGGCTTTATTTGTTTCATTTTTTAATCCAGGAAGCTTCAAAATGGTGTCTGTAAATGAAGTCTATTATGTTGAGTGGCAGATTTTTGTTCAAATGACTAATTTGATGGATGTTTAAAGACTTCATTCATGATGGAAAATTAACAGTCCTATTTGAAGATCATGCAGAAAGTGATATATAGCTTAAATAATTTGCTCAAACCAATTCTTCTTGATTTAAACCTTGCAGAATAGAAATTCTTATTTTGAAATTCTAGGCTATTATAGCAATGAAATTGAAATAATTGTATTCCTATGATGTTCATTTGCTTTATGCAATTTTGTATATGTTCATATGTTCATTTGGGATAAGAGGGGAGGAGAAATATGTTTATATTCTGAGGCTATTTCTATAACAGCTGGACGTATAACATTCCAAGTAGTGGCTATGTTGCTGGAGAAGGTCTGTATAGGATAATGGTAGGAAAGCTGCTTTACTGACCTGTACAGGGCATGTTAAGAAACTGTTTGACTTGCTGGCTGTTCCTATTTTAGCTATTTCTCTTTCAAGTGGTAGCATATACATTGGAGCCTGATATGCCGAAAGCTGTCTGTTTTGGTGTATGTTGCTACACAACTTTATTTCACGATTTACTTCAGAAGTGTCATCGGCACGTGTCATAACATAAAAGTCCTGTTGGAAAACTACTGTTTATATCTACAATAGTTCACATAGCTTGGAAAATGCCCAAATTACATTTATAATGGCTGGTAAGTAATGAGTCAACCACTTTATATTTTTAAAAAAAAGTTTGTGACCCTTTTATCGTGTATGAATTACAAAATTGTGCAGTTAAATGAAAATCACATTTAACATTGAAATGGTCCTCATAATTTTTTTGTTTTGAGAATTTTTATACTATAAACGAGAGCAATAGATTACAGAAGTTGTTCTGTACAAATTCCTCAATTGAGTTTATTGAACTTGTATTTTCCAGTTAAAGATAGAACAAACTTAATGCTATTCAACTATCCCACATTTTTTAATGCTCAATTGTGAAGATTTGTTGAATTTGTCCTTCATCAGTTGCTTTTAGTTGACAATGTATTCTTGATATTGATAGATGAAATATAATGGAGAATGGTGACAAACTGAACTAATAGGCAGCTAGACTGCTGGAAATGACATGACTGCCTTTGCCATCAGTTTTTAAACCAAATTTATTTAACTATTTGCTCTGTGGGAAGCTCTGACTGTGCAGCTAAAGTTTTTTTTACTTAAATCATCAGAAATGTTTGAACTAGCTTTTTTTGTTAATTTTGAGATACATTGGTACCGATTTCTTCAGCTGCTGTGACTAATGAATGGGTGAGATATAATTATGCATTTTGTTCAAGTTTTTCATATTTCTCTCTCTCTCTTCTGTAACTGGAAGACCAGACTTGCCCATTTCTGCTCTTGCAGTGGCAGGATAAGATGGGTGCGGCTGGTGTTTTTTCCCCCCCTCTCAGTGTAGTACACTTTCATGATGTGTTTCACCCAGTTGAGAACTACATTTACAGCTATATTAGATGATATTGAACTAACTGCCATACAGAACTCCTGGCCAATTCATTATCTTTTTCACACAATAATTGTTAGTTTCTGCATATATACACAAATGAAAAACTAGACAATTGAACTCTATCATGCATGATATGTTACAAGCAACTTTATTCATGGACTGATCTAATTCAGCAATTGATTGGTACTATAAAGCACTTTATTAATTCACTCCAAACCACTTTAATTTACAGTTTGAAATTGTTCGATTTGATCTTTGTTTTGGACACACAATGCAAGCTTGATTTCCAAAATATTCAGTTTGACATAATGTGAAATTCAATGATGATGAAAATGACATGCTGTTTAATAGAAATAGGGTCTAAACTGACTCCCCCAAGTTTTATTGGAAAACTTTACTTTCCAAACTAAGGAGGTGTACATAAAGTGGACCGAATTGTCTCCTGTGTTGTAAGTTTCTATGACCAACATCAATAAAATGATTACTCATCTGGAAGGAGAAACAATTTGCCGGTTTTAGTTATTTTGCAGTGACTGCTTGTGGAGCTGGGTAATTATTACTCGTGTTTATATCGCAGAAACAGGCCACTCGACCCAACAGCGCTCTGCTGTTGTTTATTGCTCCACACGAAGCTCCTCCCTCCTTATTCATCTATTCCTTTCTCCCACGTGTACATATCAAGCTTCCCCTTAAATTCGCCTTACGTACTCATGTAGTTCTACATTCTCACTGCTCTCTGAAGAAATTCCTCCTGAATTTCTTACCGGATTTATTAAGTCAGGTGATCTTTTATTTATGGACCTAAATAATAAAATTATGCTTCATTGTTGCCTAGGGTATTTTTTGAGTTTTTAAAGTTTGAGTTTGGAAATGGGCTTGGCTTAGGGAATTTTTCTCCTCAGTAAATATTTGTCTATTTAAAAAAAAATTCTGGATATAGTGGTAGCCAATGTTTGTTTATAGAGGTATGCTTGTGTAAGTGGATTATTGTACATAAATGAAAAGGGAGAGGCAGGAGTCATGTAGCACTAGTGCGAAGGCTGGGTGAGTCATTACAGCCTCTGCCCTGCAGTGTGGGTAGCTCTTCTAAAAGCTTTTTCTCTTTTCTTGAAAAGGGCACCTGCCTTTACTTTAGTGATCTGCTTGTTCTTGTGGGGTAAGACTGAATTCTGGAGCATTTTTTTTTTAGATATAAACAGTAGTGGCTATGTTGCTGGAGACGGTCTGTATAGGATAATGGTAGGAAAGCTGCTTTACTGACCTGTACAGGGCATGTTAAGAAACTGTTTGACTTGCTGGCTGTTCCTATTTTAGCTATTTCTCTTTCAAGTGGTAGCATATACATTGGAGCCTGATATGCCGAAAGCTGTCTGTTTTGGTGTATGTTGCTACACAACTTTATTTCACGATTTACTTCAGAAGTGTCATCGGCACGTGTCATAACATAAAAGTCCTGTTGGAAAACTACTGTTTATATCTACAATGTGTTGACCTTTTTGTGCAGGTCAGTTTGGTTGCTGGCTACATATTGGCTTGGAGGAAGAAGGGAGAGGTAGGTGGCTGGATGAGTAGGAATAGGAGCACTTGGGGAATCCTAGGTTGTGCCTTTGGTCACTTGTGCATTTGCTCTTGTCATGCTGTAGGTTGGGTAGTGGAGTACAGTGTCTTTGGTGCTGCCTACTAGTGTAGGAGTGTATACTTGAAATTGAGACTATTGATGGAGCTGGGGGGGAGGGGGTGGGAAATGAAGCTTGTGGTTGGAGGGGGAAGGAGGAAGAGGAGAGTTTGATGAATGCGAAGATGCAATGGATACGTTTATGGGCAAGATAGTTATTTAAAAAAAAATCTGAATTGCTGGATTATTTATGATATATAAACATCATTTCTAGGAGTATCTAGTGACTTGGGTGAAGGATTGTCATGACAGCTGCTGTATGCCATGGAAAATTTGGTAGTATGTGACAAAAACTGATCAGGTTTCTGGTTCTGGAGTCTTTTCAGATGATAGGATAGTAGTTTCTGATTGGTTGAAAGGACAGTGGTCTCTGCTTCTGAACTCTTCTAATTTGCAGTGCCCAATTAGATCCAATGTGCAGTATCTGTTGCCTGCCATCTTGTTGTGCTCTTGGATTTATTCCTGGCAAGGTGTCTGCTTGATTCCTCATTGACTTTCTCCCAGCAGTAATGTTAGGTCCTGTCATCCTGCTCAACATTGGACCTTTTGCTCTCCCCACTCCCAGTGCACCACTCCTGGTCTAAACAAGCGCATCTCAGTGTTCTGGTTCTGCTTCCTGTCCAGGTGGCCCACTCTGAGGCTTTGCTCATGGCCCCAATTCATGCATATGTCAGGTTTTATTACCCATTGCTGCATCTCCCCAGCCTTGGTCCACAAGGCTACCTTTTCTCAGCTAGTGTGAAGAAGAAGGAAGTGAAGTGACATCTTCCAGAGTAGCAGGGAGAGGTTCCATGAAGATAGAAATCCTGTTGAAGGGAGAGACACCAACTGACCTTGTTGAGCAGGGTGCAAGGAATGGCAGTGCTGCAGAGAGTACTGGCCACAACAACAGTGGCTCCAGAACTTCCAGTCCATGGAAATTCAGTGTGAATATCACACTCCACAAACTGTGAGGTGGGACATGGCGATTATTAAGAATGTTCATGTAACATTTTGAGATTATCACTAAACTGTATATTCTCCTTTACTTAATTAGGTTTGCGCTTGTTATAGTTAAGTTACCACAATCTAGGACTCGATTGAATGTTTTCCCAAGGCATTTTTATTTGTGATGTATTAAATTTGCCATTTTGGTGAGGCCACACCTGGAATACTGCGTGCAGTTTTGGTTTCCATATTTACAAAAGGATATACTTTCTTTGGAGGCAGTTCAGAGAAGGTCCACTAGGTTGATTCCAGGGATGAGGAGGTTGACTTATGAGGAAAGTTGAGTAGGTTGGGCCTCTACTCATTGGAATTCAGAAGAATAAGAGGTGATCTTATCAAAACGTATAAGATTATGAGGGGGCTTGACAAGGTGGATGCAGAGAGGACGTTTCCACTGATGGGGGAGACTAGAATTAGAGGGCATGATCTTAGAATAAAGGGCCGCCCATTTAAAACTGAGATGAGGAGAAATTTCTTCTCTCGGAGGGTTGTTAATCAGTGGAATTCACTGCCTCAGAGAGCTGTGGAAGTTGGGACATTGAATAAATTTAAGACAGAAATAGATAGTTTCTTAAACGACAAGGGGTTAAGGGGAGCGGGCGTGCAAGTGGAGCTGAGTCCATGATCAGATCAGCCATGATATTGAATGGCGGAGCAGGCTCGAGGGGCTTGTATGGCCTACTCCTGTTCCTATTTCTAATGTTATGTTCTTATGTATAATTACACATACCTTATTTGGGCATCGCCATTCTGTAACACTCATGCATGCAGCTGCACATTTCTACCAACACACGGCACTCTCGATACCCATTTCTGTAACTAGAGCATCACTAATGCACTCGGAGGGAAATTCGCTTTGTCCTGATTTTCTGTGGGCAGAGCCACAAGATCAATATATATGGGCCAGCCGTGCTCAAACTGACTCGTGAGCCCTGTGTTCTGCTCTCTCCCTGTTAATGGTGCTATTGCTTCGTAGAAAAAGCCTCTGATGGCATTGGGCTTGTGAAAGTCACTACCCTTTTGTCAGAGTGGTGATATAATGGGTCCTCTATCAATGACTGTTAATGTATTGTTAGTGTATGGGGACTTGGCATATAATTACAGCCATCTTAAAGCATTGTCATTACCAACATGCAAAGTATGTAGGCCACCAGATAGTTTACTTAGAAGGCATGATTCAGCAATGTGGGACGTGATTTATATTTCTCTCAGGGCATTTGTTGTCGTCACAAAGGCCCCATAGGTGAAAATTTGAGATTCACTGACTCTGTCCAGTTTGAGAATGGTTGAGAAGTGTCCAGCTATCATGTGGCCAGTTAAATCCTGGTTGACTGTTGGTAGGGTCAGCGATGTTGCATTTTATAGGAGCATCTACTGTCCACTCTTCACGCCAGTGAGTTGGTAAGGAAAAGTCAAAGGAATCAGGAAAGGTTGACGATATTGGGTGTCTTTAAGAGAACTGTGCTGCTGGTGAATACAACAAATCAGTGAATTGGCAATATGATTTTGTCTCAAAGTCTTTTCACTAATTTTGCTACCGCATCTGAATATTAAAGATGTGGAGGACCTTTGTTGCAGAGGAGTGGTAACCACCGGAGGGGAGTAGGGTGCAATGTGCCTGACAAAACGCATAGTGGCATACAGTTGAGTATTCACCAGCTTGGTGTGTGGTGAGAGAGCCCAAATGGAAGCTCAATATTCTGGAACAGAATAACTAATTGTGAGAACACATGAGCGTAAAGTGGGAGGCATTTGCTGTCCAGATAGAGCCGACAAGTTTGGCGATTGGGTTATTTTGAAATTTGATTTGCTCAGCAGTTGTCAGTGGATGTTTTTTATAGTTTAGTGACTGGTTGATGGTGACACACAAGTAAACCAGGTGAGCATTATGTTTGAGAAGTTGACCATTTAGGATAATAGTGACTTCCTGAGAGACCTCTAGCATTGTACATGTGAAAGTTGGAGAGCAAAGTCTTTGTGGTACTTGGTTGAAGATGCTATTTCAGGCAGTACTATGCTATGAATTTCATAAAATTAGTGAGCATGTTTTTGAGGATGGAAAAGACACTAGCTTGAATAGTAAAGGCACCGTCATTAGCATTGATGAATTTCTGCAATCCAGACACAGGCAGGTCGTTTATGTGCATATTAATAAGGAGTGTGAGAACCAATCCTTGATGGAGGCCATTGATTTAGCATTTTTACCGGTTAGTGTGGTTGGTCATGTGTAATCTGAAACGTGACCCACTGGCAGAATGCAATATTTTCACCAGAAGACCAATATGCCATACAGCACCAATCTTCAGGATTTTCTAAAGCCATTTTCAATGAAAGTGGTTAGGGAGAGTACTTGGTTACAAGTGCTGCAATCACAGCAGAAACCAGCTTGGTCTGGGCTCAGCGCGGCAGCGACTTTTGGAGATATGTGATGGAGGGAACGTCGCTTGAACATCTTGTAGCAAAAATTCGAGGAAGATATGATCAGTAGTTTTTCCAACAGTCAATGTAGAAATGCTTATCGATAGAACAGGGGGCAACCACAGTCAAAACTCCATGTTCTTCAGTGTTCACACATACCCTCCAGCAGGAGTTGCTGAATAACCAACACAGCACAAGTCCAATTTTTCTTGCCCCTCTAGCCTAGAGGCTAATAATGTATTCCATTTGAAATTGGCTGACCTACTATAGGTTTGGGACTAGACATTGGACCTTCCTGTCCTGTATAGCTCAGTGCAATGTCACATTTACCCACTGGGTTCACAGGGAGCTAAAAAACTAATTTTAAATTCTCCCAAACTGATTGTAACACACAGTACAATTGTACATTGGGGACGAGTATGAAACTCCCTGATTTGTGGCGATCTCGGCTGGGGTGTCAGTAGAGGAGCTGCAAGTGACATCAATGCTTTTGGCTTAGGAGGAAAATCAGCCAGGGTTTCCTGGTTCTGATTGCTACCCAGTAACATTTTTTGTGTGCAGCTGTGAGAACAGACTGGTGCTTGACCGATGGCCCTCCATGTGGGTATCACTACTGCTCTGTAGACCATGAACTTGGTGCTGGATTTGAGGTCCTGGTCTTCAAACACATTCTTCCTCAGGCGACCGAATGCTGCACTGGCACAATGAAGGCGATGTTGGACTTCGTCATCGACGTTTGCCATTGTTGACGGTAGACTCCCGAGGTATGGAAAATGGTCCATGTCCAAGGCCTCTTAGTGGGCGGAATCCGCATTCCGACTCTAGGAGGAACTCTTCAGCCACAGGGAGAAGGCGATTGAGGAGGATTGATACAGTTTGATTGGGCTTCAGGTTTAATAGAGATTTGTACAGTTTGGATCCAATCAACGCAATTCCAAGAATTTTGTAAATTCTGTCCCATCCCCCATATTAGTGAACTAGTTAGTTGGATTGACCAGGATGATAAATTAAAAACTTGGTTCAGTACCGAGGAGCAGGATTACTGAGCTGTGAGCCTGGGTTGTAAAAGTTAAATTATGCAGATGTTGAATAGTAAAATTGAATTTTTATTTTGCCAGCATTCAGTTTGAATTCTGTTGTAAATTGATGTGTTTTTTTTTAAAAAGAGTTTCTGTTTTATACCTTTTTGTGGGTATAAATTGTAGAGGTGAAGGCTGACTGATATAGTTGTTGATTGTGGCTGGTCTCTAGCTGCATAAAGTGGAACGATAGACTGGCTACATCATTGCAAGTACAGCACTCGGCTTTCCCTTTATCCAGTGCTGGTCTCTTCAACTTGTCCCATGCCATTGTACAGCAAATTAATGGAAGTATGCCTTTTGAGAATTAAACTGGAAACGTGATATGAAAGGATCATGCCAAGACATGAATTATTTGAATAATTTAATATAAAGTCTGGTGCAAACAATTATAACATTGATCCTTGTTACACGAAGGTAGTTTACTTTTATTTTTTAAATCTCAAACTAAACAAAATATTGAGATGTATTCAAATACATATTCAAGATACATATAAAGCTTAACAAAGTCATTGAAAATCATGTATGCAATTCAGTAGGAGAAAACAATTGCTTCTATCCTAATTACAGGATACACATTGCTATTAGAAATCACAAATAGGTATGTGTACAACTTGCATTTATATGATGCTTTTAACATAGAAAAGCATTCAACAGTGCTTCATAAGGGAAGGGAAAATGGGTGCAAACCAAAGACAGTTTAGGAGGGGTGATTGAAAGTTTAGTCAGAGGGGGTGGAGAGGCAGAAGGATTTGGGGAGGAAATCCTATGTATTGGGATACAAGTAGCTGCAGGCAGTCACCTGTAATTGGGTGAAAGATGGGAAGATGCACAAGAGGACATGGTTTGTGAGACTGATTTTCTGGATGGAGATCTGTCAATGGCAAGGTCAAGGAGGAATTTAAAAACAGATGACTTTTAAATTTGAGGCATGGGGGGCAATGAGCAGGACTTAATATGGATTAGGATATGGGTAGCTGTGCTTGGTTGATCTGGAGGTTGGAGGATTGGAGACTGGTCATGAGAGCATTGGAATAGTTGAGTTTGGAGATGAAAAAAACATGGATGAGGGTTTCAGCAGCAGGTAGGTTGAAGTGGAATCGGAGGTGGATGGGGTTATGGAGGCGGAGGCAGGCTGTCTTATAGGAATGTCATGGGTTTGGAAGCTTTGCTTTGGGACATTGAAGTCACGAACAAGCTGGTTCAGCTTGAGACAATGGCCAGGAAGTTGGCTGGTAGTCGGCCAAAGATGGTGGCTTTGGTCTTCCCAGTGTTGAACTGGAGGAAGATCTGCCACATTCGAGACTGGATGTTGAATAAGCAGTCTGATCGCATAGAGGTGGTGAAGAGGGTGGTGTTAGTGATTATGTGGAAGCTGATGCTATGTCTGGCTGATGCCACCAAGGAGCATCCTGCAGGTGAAGAGGAGCAGGTGGATCCTTGGGAGACCAGGAGGTGATGCTGCAGTGGTTGGAAAATTAGTCATTTTGGTGTAAGCTATCTTAAAGAATTTCTTTAAGCATCGCAGGATTGCAGTGTCCTTTTCTTTTTAATGCTTGCAAAGCTTTTTCTGTGGTGCAGGGAAAAGCAAAGTCTGAAAGCCTTTTCAAGAACATTAGTTGTCTGAAAGTTTGTATGGCCCGAAAATTGCGGTCGGAGGCTTCCTGTGGGCGGACGCTTCCAACCAAAATGTTTTTAAAGAAAATACTTAGTGGCCCCGGTGAAATGTAGAATTGCGCTTTGAGGCTTAGTTACGCAGTCCAGCGTACGGGCCCATGTCTTCCAGGAGTGTATGTATATCCTGGGATCATGTGGGCCTGGACCACTACTCATAATGTAGTATTCTCATTCATTGATAGCAATGGGAGCTCGGAACTCCAATTACAATGAGACTACCCCTAAAATCAAATAAACCACCAACATAAATTTAAAAAAAAAAAAATCCTTCACTTTATTTTAATTAACATTGCATTAAATTAAATGTTTGAGAAAAATGTACTTATTTGAAAGTTTAAAAAAACTTGCACAAATTTTGCAAAAATTAATACATATTTATTTAGAACATAAGAGCAGGAGTAGGCCATTTAGCACCTCAAGTCTGTCCAGCCATTCAATGAGATCATGGCTGATATGTGATCTAACTCCTTTCCCTGACATCAAATACCTTTTGGCTAATAAAAATCTCACTGTTTTAAAATTAACAATTGACCCAGCATCAACTGCCGTTTGCAGAAGTGAGTTCTAAACTTTTACCACCCTTTGCATGTAGAAGTGTTTCCTAACTTCACTCCTGAAAGGTCTGGCTCTAATCTTTAGGCTATGTTCCCTAGTCCTAGATTCCCCAACCAGCGGAAATAGTTTCCCTCTACCCTAACTGTTCCCCTTAGTTTATGTAATCTTTCCTCTTAATTTAACCCTTGGTTTAAACCCTTGATGAAAGGTCATTGACCTGAAACGTTAACTCTGTTTCTCTCTCCAGATGTTGCCTGACCTGTTGAGTATCTCTAGTATTTTGATTTTGTTTGATTTAAAAAGACTATATATAACTTGCCTTTCTGTATTCTGGAGTATCAAACTATATTACCCTACAGACATAAAATGATGTAAGTTTTTTTTAGAAGGCCAAACACTAAACCCGCCTCAAATCTTCAACAATTCTCCTGACCGAAATCCCTGGAAAGACATGATTCCGGGGAGTTCAGCCATGAACTCATTGAATGGCGGTGCAGGCTAGAAGGGCTGAATGGCCTACTCCTGCACCTATTTTCTATCAGTACAAAGACTGGATAATTTTACCAATTCATCAACTTCTTTAAAAAATAATGGTGGAAATTGGTTTAAAAAGACACTTTAAGCACACTCTCTAGTGATTTATTATTTATCGCCCCACTATCCATTACACTTTGTAAAACAAAATGGGAAGAATCTTTGTGTGGATCTTAACTCTTCCATTTGAAATTTTGTTTGCCTGGTACTTGTTTGTTTATTTTTAGAATGTAGTATAGTACTTACATTTATATATTATTCCATCATGTCTTCAGGACATCCTAAAGAGCTTTACTTACCTTTTTTTTTTAAGTTTAGCCATTGTTATGCAGGCAAAGTTTAGTTACTGTGGGTATATAGCTTGGTGATTACTAATATTGCTCTGCTTTTAGCTAAATTGGTTGACCTTTAGAATGTACATAGCACTCTGCAGCTGTGGTATGTCAACATAATGCTTGCCAAAACATTTGTGTAAAATTGATTCTGTAATTGATAGAATTTGAGCAATGTATGGACCCACATGATTTTGCTGAACGTCAATATTCTCTAAATTAGGAACTGTAATTTTGCTTTGTGCATTAATTAGAATTCAAGCGGCTAAAGATTTTAGGACAGAAATTGAGGCTCTGTTGTAGGTATGGGAGCTTGTTGATGTGAACACAGGGCGCAGACACGAGCAAAGCATTCATTGTATCTGTATCAATGCTTCACGTGCGCATCTAACGAGGCTCCATGTCGGCAACAAAACTTTGCAATTTCTGCTGTTTTGTGTGCAATTAACTAGGAGATGCCAAAAAAGGCCAGTTTAGTTGGAAACATTTGCCTTGCTTGCATAGGATGTGACTTTTGAGCTGAAGCAGCTGTGCTTACTCAGCACTTAAACTGGAACTCCATAATGAAAATGATAGATGTGAATTTGTTAATACGGATTCTTTTTCCCTCAATCTGTTTCAGCGAATACACTGACACGAACACCTTGCCTTTTCTGTAAAGGACCTTTATTGAAGATTCTCCGGCCGGGACTTGTCAAGACAAAGGGACACTCTCAATCAGAACCTGTTTACCTTCCCCTGGACAAGCCCCTTTATAGCGCGAAAAGCACAGTGGTTATACATTTTCAAAACAGAACACATTTGATTAGCACTTGGTCTATCCAATCCCTTTCTGCCTCCCCCCCCCCCCCCCCCCCGAGTACGTCCAATGGCAGGCAAGAAAGTCTCCCAATTAGGGCTGGTGTCAGGGTCAGGTTAGTTATAGCTTCGCTACACTGTCTTCCTTTATCAGTAAAGAACCCAATTAGTTTCCCTTCCTCCTTATCAGTAAAAGCCATTACTTTTTCCCCTCCTATCTAGGATTGCTTTCTTTCTTTGTGCCGCCTTGCGTCTTTTCATGACCCGTGTTTAACCTCAACTTCAACTCTTGGTAACCCCTTTTTTTCTGTCGATTCTGCAGTTGTCTGCATCTTGACATTTCTTTAGCTATTTTCCCATGATTCCCTATCGCCATCCTTTTGTCACATTCTCTATCCATCTACCACATTCGCAACCCTTCTTTACACATTCTCAAATTTGGTATAGAGAGGATAAAATATCAGTTTTAAAATGCAGCATATAAAGCTGAGGTTTCCAAAATATTTTTGTTTTCAAAATATTTCTTTGTGGGCCATTTGGTTTCTTTTTGTGGAGGTTGGATATAAAAAAAACCTGTATAGTACTGGTACAGTCTTCACTACCACCATTGGGAAGTTGCTTAAGATGGTCCATGGTTTTTGCATCCTTGTGCTAGTTAGACATTTTTCACTACATCTGCATTGTCCAGCAATTAAAAGTGGCACTCCTTCTCTTTCTACCCCACATCCTCCATATTCACATTGGTACTCATCACCCTCCTTATCTTTTTTACTGTGGCACTTCAGCCCAGTTCTTTCCCCGTCAATGCAGTTGCTGGCTCCTACCTTGTGCTGTAGCTGCTTCAAGTGGTTGAACCCTGGTAAACTGTTCCCAGAAGTCCTTGATATTGGGAGCATCCCCACTCATTGTACATTCAGTGACATGAAAGGAACAACAAGATGTGGGATGGAGAGGTAGAGCTGGGAATCTCTCCTGCTGAGTGGGGGAAGGAACCTGGAGCAGTTCTGGAGATGCTGTTTGGAACTGATATGTATGGGAGTATTATGTGCAGATTTCCTGTGACATTGCTCATGATGAGTCAAGAATATGGTGCATTATAACAATATGGGTTATTGTGCCATAAGGGGATAACATCAAGACCACTAGTTTAGTGTTATGAGTAAGTCAATTTCTATTTATGTAAATTATATTATGGAGGTTTTACTGGTGCTTTGGGAATTGAGTTCCACAGCTGTTAACTTGCGAAAACCATAATGTGTTGAAGTGAAGTTTGAATTTATCTTTTGGTTGTCTTGATAGTTGATGCCAAGAGAATTCACTGGTGGGTTTGGACCATAAAGCTGGATATATGAGATCCCTCTGTCTCCCAAAAAGGCTGTGATCAGCAGTTATTTTTTTAGGGTGGGGGCAGGCAGAATGAGGCTGTGCTACAAGCAAGCATAGCTCTCATTTAAATCGAGCTTTCATTTAAACTAGGTTCGATGCCAAATACAGGTTGAATCTCTCTAGTCTGGGACTCCCTGGTCCGGCATCATTCCCGGCATGGGGTCACGACCTGCGCTGTGTCCTGGGGCTGGCTGCTCCTCCTCTCCCCGTTGCCTCCAGTGCTCCCTCCGAGGTCGGGCAAGCACGTTGTATCCTGGGGGAGGCTGCTCGCCCCGTCCCTGGCACCTCGTGTCAACTGGACTCTGCTGTGGATTCCAGTGAATGTAGCAGAAACCTGTCTGGAAACTCTGCTGAAAGTGGGCTTTTTAAGTCTGGGGTCTGGAGTCGGCGTGACCTCCGGCCCGGAAAATTCACTGGTCCAGCACCGGTCAGGTTCCGCTGGTGCTGGACTGGAGAGGTTCAACCTGTAATCACAATATGGGCACCTTGTCTATATACATGGTTACATTGGGAATCCTGGAACCTAGCCTGCTCAAGTAAGCTTCTTGAGCATGGAGGCTAATAAGTTGCTACAAGTATTTTTTTGTGCTTGAAATTACATTTTATACCAGGCTATAAGTTGGTTTTGCTGGGTAATTTGATTTGTTTTTTGCCACTACTTTTCTTCCTTATTTTGTTTTTGCCACCACTTTTCTTCCTTATTCTTGGTTGCTGCTCCCATTCACTTACCACTGTAGTGTCAGAATGATAATTCCATTGGGGTTTTCATAGTGCTGCATGATATGATTTAAATGAGAGACACAAATTTATGGGGAACAGCAAATATAGGTGCAATGGCATTGAGGTGTTCTATCTGTACTTGTCACTATCCCAGGACCTACATTTATAAATTCCTCCATATGTACCTAGACACATCAGAGGAGACTTTTCTTCATTGCTTTTGCTTCATGAGCAACTGTTGCTGAGCTGCACTATTTGTTGCTGAATGGCCTTACAGCATTAGGAGCAGGGAAGACTCTTCCAGTAAAAATGAAGATTACTCCAACATGAAGCTTTCATAAAAACAGCAAATGCTGGAAACACTCAGCAGGTCAGGCAGCATCTGTGGAGAGAGAAAGAGTTAACATTTCAGGTCGATGACCTTTCATCAGAACTGGAAGAGGTTAGAGATTTAACAGTATATAAGCAAGTTTCGAGCCAGGGAAGGTCTGTGATGGCTTGAAGGGCAAGAAAGATTAAATGACAAAAGGTTGACTGTACAAGGCAAAATTGGGGTAATAATGGGACAATGAAGAAACAAAAGATGGATCCAGAGGGTGTGTAAATGCCAACAGCAGAACCATTATCAGCACCTTCGTTGTTGAATTCATTGTTGAGGGCGGATGGTTTTAAAGTACCAAATTGAAAGATAAGGTACTGTTCCTTGAGCTTGTATTGAACTTCATTAGAATAGTGTAGAAGGCGGAGGACAGAGATCAGAGTGGAATGGCAAATTAAAGTGGCAAGTGACTGGAAGCTCAGGATCATGCATGTCTGAATAGAGGTGTTAGCAAAGCAATCACCCAATCTATGTTTGGTCTCCCCAATGTAGGGGAGACCAGACCGTTAGCAGTGAATTCTGTGAACTAAGTTGAAAGAAATACAAGTCAATCTTTCTCTCTCTTTTCCCCGTCCCTTTTTTGTGGCTCTGTACTTGTAATTGTTAAATCTCTTTACCTCCTGTACGGATGCACGGTCACCAACCTGAAATGTTGGCCCTGAAATTGTAGATACTGGATTCTTTTCCCTTCAATCTGTTTCAGCGAATTCACTGACACACGAACACTTTTAGTCTTAGCAACATAAGACCTTTATTAGAGATTCTCCGGCCGGGACCTGTTAAGATAAAAGGAACACCCATGATTTGAGCCTGTCCACCTCTCTCTTGACAAGTCCCGTAACAGTACAAAAGCTCAATATTTATACATTGTTACAGCAGAACATATTTGAGTGACACTCAGTTTATACAATCATTGGTCAACTTCCACCATAGCATACCCAATTGCAGGCTAACAACTCTCCAAATAGGGCAGGCTCCAGGGATGTGTTTATAGTTTTGATTTACATAGCATTTCCCTATTTCGTGGCTGGTTATAGCAGCCCCTCGTCTGACTCATGCCTGACTTTGCTTTTTCGCGTAACTCGTGTTTGACCACAACTCTGAGTAACCCCTTTTTGTGTCGATATTGCAAATATTTCAGCTTTACATTTTCTTTTAGCCATCTTCCCATGATCCCATTCAACTGACACATTCACAACTCTTCTATTCACATTCTCATTCCCCCCTTTTATCATTCCATGATAACCCTGGTGATTATTCCAGGAGTATCGCATTCAGCCGTTCGCATTCTTGTTTCTCATACTCTTCTTGATCCTCGAGTAAACTTTTAGTCTGTTGAACCAGATTCCGGGAGCTCGTGACTGTAAGAGTTTGCTCCAATTTTGCCATCATTACTTTACAACAGACATTAAAGCAACCAATAATCAGACAACAGGTAACTATTATCATAACGAGAATAACTGCTCCATGCATTAAATAAGATCCCCAGGTACCTCCAAATAACCAATCCAACCAACTATTTCCTTTCTCTGGGCCCTGCCTAAACTCATCCAGCTGCTTTTTTATGGCATTAATGGCTTGGGTGATATTGTATGATTCATCCGTGACATGTGTTATACATTTGTCCCCTATAATTGTGCACACTCCTCCTTGTTGGGCCAGCTGATAATCCACGGCATAGCGGGTTTGCTGCGTATACAATCTTAGTTCAGACAGCTCTCTGTTGATGGCATCCAGTCCCTTAGACGTGCTATTTCCTAAAATGGTCAATCCGCAAATAAGGTCGTTCCTATTTTTGGCACTAATTACCCCCGCTGATCCCCCTACAGATAGGGCCCCGAGGAACCCGTAGCCAAGTGATGATCCCAGCGTGATAGGATCCTCCCAATCGGCACAGAACTCCTTGCTGATGGCCCGAGTTACTATCCTTCTCTGGGCATGCCCCCTTTTGGGGCATGGGACAGTGAGTGGTCCTATAGTTCCTACTGCAAAGAGGACCGGGAGGGTCGGTGTTGCTGTCTTGAAGGTGCCGTTGAGGAGGAACACGAATCCTTCCTTAGCTCTATAACCCTTTACGTCGGTGTTGCTAACACTCGTGAAGTGCTTATACCACCAATTGCTAGGTTCCCTTGAATTTGAGCCCAATCCTACCAATTGGTAAGCATCAAACGGGTATGCCCATGTTTCTGAGCTGACATGAGTTCCGTTACACTGACCGCAGATAACTTGCCTTCCTGCGGTCACGTTCAGGCATCTTTGCTCGTTACAGGTACAGGTAAACTGGCCCTTATGCACTCGACAGTGCTGACGGGCACACTGCATCTGCACACAGGTGGCGTTCCCGGGGACCAGGGCAGATACACAACCCCACCCTTATCCTGCGAAGCAAAGCGGGTAGCTTGCAATGTCCGAGCATACCACTCCGTTCTTTCCCTGGGATCCCCTGCGCTCAAGATTCATGGAGTCTATTAATTCCACACATCTTCCCGATATACCCCTTCTATATTCGCCCGTTTGTCCCTCACAAGGTGTGTCCGAGGTATCCGCCGTATATAAGTTGCGGAGGGTCCACCCAGGGGTAGCCACGAACAGGGCCTCTACTGATTGGGCTAGTGGGTAACACACAGTTCGATTGCCATGCAATCGGGTATGGGTCTGATAAAATAAGTTATCCTGTAGCCCTTCTAGTTCTGCTAGGATAGCACAAGATAGCACAATTATACCTGCTAGCTTACACATGTTTAGATAATTTTAGACGATACTATACATTAGTTAACAATAAGATAAGGATAGATCAGAAAACAGCTAAGTCTGCTTGTTCCTTTCTCCTGCCGTGTTCTTGGCGTTTTTCTTCCTGCCCCAAGGATGTGGTTTATTCAGCTATGGAGGAGAGGAAGTCTGGAACAGAAACAAGGGTTAGGACGACCAGTGAGATAGGCTCATTATGAAGTAATAAGTTTACAGTGGTGCAGGTGAACCCAGGCACTTCTCCCTTCAACCTTAGCTGCGGTGGGGGTAGTGAGTAACACCTGAAAGGGCCCCTCCCATCGTGGCTCTAGTCCCTTTCGAATCCATTTCTTAATCAGGACATACTTTCATGGTCGCACGAGAGATGATTCGGGTAACAGTGGGAGGTCAAGATGAGCATCTCGAACCTGGTTGTGGGCTATTCGTAGAGCCTGAGTCAGGGCAAGAATGTAGGTAGTCATTTCCTCAGTCATGTGGTGAAATTGGACAGTGGAGGGGACATTCTGATTCCATGGAGTCCTAAGGGGCCTACCATAAATGACCTCAGCGGGGGTCAGTTTAGCCTTGCTGGTGGGAGTAATTCGGATCTGGAATAGAGCTATGGGAAGGAGTTTAAGCCAATTGAGTCCGGTTGATGCTACCAGTTTTGTAAGCTTGGTTTTAAGAGTTTGATTAGCACGTTCAACTAGCCCCGCAGCTTGGGGTCGGTAGGCACAATGCAGCTGCTGGTTAATGCGCATCTGGGAACAGAATTCTTTGTTAACTTGGCCAATAAAGTGAGGCCCATTATCGGAACTCAGTCGAGCTGGGATACCATATCTGGGAACAATTTCCCTCATTAACACCTTAACAACAGTT